>NW_027442092.1:0-222955 GCF_048569485.1 Anomaloglossus baeobatrachus | reverse complement strand
CCATTTTTAAGGCATTCGCGCATACATGAAATGAACACATTTTTCTCCAAAACTATAACAGATGCAAGCTTGTCCTGTTTGGTGGAGATAATATTTAATAAAATAAGTAGAAATCTACTAAAGTTTCGTTTGTTTATATTGCCATCCCGAGATAATCGTCTCCATGCTCCAAATCCATTTTAAAGCCATTTTTAAGGCATTTCGCGCATACATGAAATGAACACATTTTTCTCCAAAACTATAACAGATGCAAGCTTGTCCTGTTTGGTGGAGATGATATTTAATAAAGATAAGTAGAAATCCACTAAAAGTTTTGTTTGGTTATCTTGCAATCCCGAGATAATCGTCTCCATGCTCCAAATCCATTTTAAAGCCATTTCAAAGGCATTTTGCGCATACATGAAATGAACACATTTTTCTCCAAAACTATAACACATGCAAGCTTGTCCTGTTTGGTGGAGATGATATTTAATAAAATAAGTAGAAATCCACTAAAAGTTTTGTTTGGTTATCTTGCAATCCCGAGATAATCGTCTCCATGCTCCAAATCCATTTTAAAGCCATTTTTAAAGGCATTTCGCGCATACATGAAATGAACACATTTTTCTCCAAAACTATAACAGATGCAAGCTTGTCCTGTTTGGTGGAGATGATATTTAATAAAATAAGTAGAAATCCACTAAAAGTTTTGTTTGGTTATCTTGCAATCCGAGATAATCGTCTCCATGCTCCAAATCCATTTTAAAGCCATTTTTAAGGCATTTCGCGCATACATGAAATGAACAAATTTTTCTCCAAAACTATAACAGATGCAAGCTTGTCCTGTTTGGTGGAGATGATATTTAATAAAATAAGTAGAAATCCACTAAAAGTTTGTTTGGTTATCTTGCAATCCCGAGATAATCGCCTCCATGCTCCAAATCCATTTTAAAGCCATTTTTAAGGCATTTCGCGCATACATGAAATGAACACATTTTTCTCCAAAACTATAACAGATGCAAGCTTGTCCTGTTTGGTGGAGATGATATTTAATAAAATAAGTAGAAATCCACTAAAAGTTTTGTTTGGTTATATTGCAATCCCGAGATAATCGTCTTCATGCTCCAAATCCATTTTAAAGCCATTTTTAAGGCATTTCGCGCATACATGAAATGAACACATTTTTCTCCAAACTATAACAGATGCAAGCTTGTCCTGTTTGGTGGAGATGATATTTAATAAAATAAGTAGAAATCCACTAAAAGTTTTGTTTGGTTATCTTGCAATCCCGAGATAATCGTCTCCATGCTCCAAATCCATTTAAAGCCATTTTTAAGGCATTTCGCGCATACATGAAATGAACACATTTTTCTCCAAAACTATAACAGATGCAAGCTTGTCCTGTTTGGTGGAGATAATATTTAATAAAATAAGTAGAATCTACTAAAAGTTTCGTTTGTTTATATTGCCATCCTGAGATAATCGTCTCCATGCTCCAAATCCATTTTAAAGCCATTTCAAAGGCATTTTGCGCATACATGAAATGAACACATTTTTCTCCAAAACTAACACATGCAAGCTTGTCCTGTTTGGTGGAGATGATATTTAATAAAATAAGTAGAAATCCACTAAAAGTTTTGTTTGGTTATCTTGCAATCCCGAGATAATCGTCTCCATGCTCCAAATCCATTTTAAAGCCATTTTTAAGGCATTTCGCGCATACATGAAATGAACACATTTTTCTCCAAAACTATAACAGATGCAAGCTTGTCCTGTTTGGTGGAGATGATATTTAATAAAATAAGTAGAAATCCACTAAAAGTTTTGTTTGGTTATCTTGCAATCCCGAGATAATCGTCTCCATGCTCCAAATCCATTTTAAAGCCATTTTAAGGCATTTCGCGCATACATGAAATGAACACATTTTTCTCCAAAACTATAACAGATGCAAGCTTGTCCTGTTTGGTGGAGATGATATTTAATAAAATAAGTAGAAATCCACTAAAAGTTTTGTTTGGTTATCTTGCAATCCCGAGATAATCGTCTCCATGCTCCAAATCATTTTAAAGCCATTTTTAGGCATTCGCGCATAAAAGAAATGAACACATTTTTCTCCAAAACTATAACAGATGCAAGCTTGTCCTGTTTGGTGGAGATGATATTTAATAAAATAAGTAGAAATCCACTAAAAGTTTTGTTTGGTTATCTTGCAATCCCGAGATAATCGTCTCCATGCTCCAAATCCATTTTAAAGCCATTTTTAAGGCATTTCGCGCATACATGAAATGAACACATTTTTCTCCAAAACTATAACAGATGCAAGCTTGTCCTGTTTGGTGGAGATGATATTTAATAAAATAAGTAGAAATCCACTAAAAGTTTTGTTTGGTTATCTTGCAATCCCGAGATAATCGTCTCCATGCTCCAAATCCATTTTAAAGCCATTTTAAGGCATTTCGCGCATACATGAAATGAACACATTTTTCTCCAAAACTATAACAGATGCAAGCTTGTCCTGTTTGGTGGAGATAATATTTAATAAAATAAGTAGAAATCTACTAAAAGTTTCGTTTGTTTATATTGCCATCCTGAGATAATCGTCTCCATGCTCCAAATCCATTTTAAAGCCATTTCAAAGGCATTTTGCGCATACATGAAATGAACACATTTTTCTCCAAAACTATAACACATGCAAGCTTGTCCTGTTTGGTGGAGATGATATTTAATAAAATAAGTAGAAAACCACTAAAAGTTTTGTTTGGTTATCTTGCAATCCCGAGATAATCGTCTCCATGCTCCAAATCCATTTTAAAGCCATTTTTAAGGCATTTCGCGCATACATGAAATGAACACATTTTTCTCCAAAACTATAACAGATGCAAGCTTGTCCTGTTTGGTGGAGATGATATTTAATAAAATAAGTAGAAATCCACTAAAAGTTTTGTTTGGTTATCTTGCAATCCCGAGATAATCGTCTCCATGCTCCAAATCCATTTTAAAGGCATTTCAAAGGCATTTTGCGCATACATGAAATGAACACATTTTTCTCCAAAACTATAACACATGCAAGCTTGTCCTGTTTGGTGGAGATTATATTTAATAAAATAAGTAGAAATCCACTAAAGTTTTGTTTGGTTATCTTGCAATCCCGAGATAATCGTCTCCATGCTCCAAATCCATTTTAAAGCCATTTTTAAGGCATTTCGCGCATACATGAAATGAACACATTTTTCTCCAAAACTATAACAGATGCAAGCTTGTCCTGTTTGGTGGAGATGATATTTAATAAAATAAGTAGAAATCCACTAAAAGTTTTGTTTGGTTATCTTGCAATCCGAGATAATCGTCTCCATGCTCCAAATCCATTTTAAAGCCATTTTTAAGGCATTTCGCGCATACATGAAATGAACACATTTTTCTCCAAAACTATAACAGATGCAAGCTTGTCCTGTTTGGTGGAGATGATATTTAATAAAATAAGTAGAAATCCACTAAAAGTTTTGTTTGGTTATCTTGCAATCCCGAGATAATCGTCTCCATGCTCCAAATCCATTTTAAAGCCATTTTAAGGCATTTCGCGCATACATGAAATGAACACATTTTTCTCCAAAACTATAACAGATGCAAGCTTGTCCTGTTTGGTGGAGATGATATTTAATAAAATAAGTAGAAATCCACTAAAAGTTTTGTTTGGTTATATTGCAATCCCGAGATAATCGTCTTCATGCTCCAAATCCATTTTAAAGCCATTTTAAGGCATTTCGCGCATACATGAAATGAACACATTTTTCTCCAAACTATAACAGATGCAAGCTTGTCCTGTTTGGTGGAGATAATATTTAATAAAATAAGTAGAAATCTACTAAAAGTTTCGTTTGTTTATATTGCCATCCTGAGATAATCGTCTCCATGCTCCAAATCCATTTTAAAGCCATTTCAAAGGCATTTTGCGCATACATGAAATGAACACATTTTTCTCCAAAACTATAACACATGCAAGCTTGTCCTGTTTGGTGGAGATGATATTTAATAAAATAAGTAGAAATCCACTAAAAGTTTTGTTTGGTTATCTTGCAATCCCGAGATAATCGTCTCCATGCTCCAAATCCATTTTAAAGCCATTT
Source organism: Anomaloglossus baeobatrachus (assembly GCF_048569485.1). Taxonomy (NCBI): domain Eukaryota; kingdom Metazoa; phylum Chordata; class Amphibia; order Anura; family Aromobatidae; genus Anomaloglossus; species Anomaloglossus baeobatrachus. Next base: position 218,852 of record NW_027442092.1, on the reverse strand, counting down.
TTAAGGCATTTCGCGCATACATGAAATGAACACATTTTTCTCCAAAACTATAACAGATGCAAGCTTGTCCTGTTTGGTGGAGATGATATTTAATAAAATAAGTAGAAATCCACTAAAAGTTTTGTTTGGTTATCTTGCAATCCCGAGATAATCGTCTCCATGCTCCAAATCCATTTTAAAGCCATTTTTAAGGCATTTCGCGCATACATGAAATGAACACATTTTTCTCCAAAACTATAACAGATGCAAGCTTGTCCTGTTTGGTGGAGATAATATTTAATAAAATAAGTAGAAATCTACTAAAAGTTTCGTTTGTTATATTGCCATCCTGAGATAATCGTCTCCATGCTCCAAATCCATTTTAAAGCCATTTCAAAGGCATTTTGCGCATACATGAAATGAACACATTTTTCTCCAAAACTATAACACATGCAAGCTTGTCCTGTTTGGTGGAGATGATATTTAATAAAATAAGTAGAAATCCACTAAAAGTTTTGTTTGGTTATCTTGCAATCCCGAGATAATCGTCTCCATGCTCCAAATCCATTTTAAAGCCATTTTTAAGGCATTTCGCGCATACATGAAATGAACACATTTTTCTCTAAAACTATAACAGATGCAAGCTTGTCCTGTTTGGTGGAGATGATATTTAATAAAATAAGTAGAAATCCACTAAAAGTTTTGTTTGGTTATCTTGCAATCCCGAGATAATCGTCTCCATGCTCCAAATCCATTTAAAGCCATTTTTAAGGCATTTCGCGCATACATGAAATGAACACATTTTTCTCCAAAACTATAACAGATGCAAGCTTGTCCTGTTTGGTGGAGATGATATTTAATAAAATAAGTAGAAATCCACTAAAAGTTTTGTTTGGTTATCTTGCAATCCCGAGATAATCGTCTCCATGCTCCAAATCCATTTTAAAGCCATTTTTAAGGCATTTCGCGCATACATGAAATGAACACATTTTTCTCCAAAACTATAACAGATGCAAGCTTGTCCTGTTTGGTGGAGATGATATTTAATAAAATAAGTAGAAATCCACTAAAAGTTTGTTTGGTTATCTTGCAATCCCGAGATAATCGTCTCCATGCTCCAAATCCCTTTTAAAGCCATTTCAAAGGCATTTTGCGCATACATGAAATGAACACATTTTTCTCCAAAACTATAACACATGCAAGCTTGTCCTGTTTGGTGGAGATGATATTTAATAAAATAAGTAGAAATCCACTAAAAGTTTTGTTTGGTTATCTTGCAATCCCGAGATAATCGTCTCCATGCTCCAAATCCATTTTAAAGCCATTTTTAAGGCATTTCGCGCATACATGAAATGAACACATTTTTCTCCAAAACTATAACAGATGCAAGCTTGTCCTGTTTGGTGGAGATGATATTTAATAAAATAAGTAGAAATCCACTAAACGTTTTGTTTGGTTATCTTGCAATCCCGAGATAATCGTCTCCATGCTCCAAATCCATTTTAAAGCCATTTCAAAGGCATTTTGCGCATACATGAAATGAACACATTTTTCTCCAAAACTATAACACATGCAAGCTTGTCCTGTTTGGTGGAGATGATATTTAATAAAATAAGTAGAAAACCACTAAAAGTTTTGTTTGGTTATCTTGCAATCCCGAGATAATCGTCTCCATGCTCCAAATCCATTTTAAAAGCCATTTTTAAGGCATTTCGCGCATACATGAAACGAACACATTTTTCTCCAAAACTATAACAGATGCAAGCTTGTCCTGTTTGGTGGAGATGATATTTAATAAAATAAGTAGAAATCCACTAAAAGTTTTGTTTGGTTATCTTGCAATCCCGAGATAATCGTCTCCATGCTCCAAATCCATTTTAAAGCCATTTTTAAGGCATTTCGCGCATACATGAAATGAACACATTTTTCTCCAAAACTATAACAGATGCAAGCTTGTCCTGTTTGGTGGAGATGATATTTAATAAAATAAGTAGAAATCCACTAAAAGTTTTGTTTGGTTATCTTGCAATCCGAGATAATCGTCTCCATGCTCCAAATCCATTTTAAAGCCATTTTTAAGGCATTTCGCGCATACATGAAATGAACACATTTTTCTCCAAAACTATAACAGATGCAAGCTTGTCCTGTTTGGTGGAGATGATATTTAATAAAATAAGTAGAAATCCACTAAAAGTTTTGTTTGGTTATCTTGCAATCCCGAGATAATCGTCTCCATGCTCCAAATCCATTTTAAAGCCATTTTTAAGGCATTTCGCGCATACATGAAATGAACACATTTTTCTCCAAAACTATAACAGATGCAAGCTTGTCCTGTTTGGTGGAGATGATATTTAATAAAATAAGTAGAAATCCACTAAAAGTTTTGTTTGGTTATCTTGCAATCCCGAGATAATCGTCTCCATGCTCCAAATCCATTTTAAAGCCATTTTTAAGGCATTTCGCGCATACATGAAATGAACACATTTTTCTCCAAAACTATAACAGATGCAAGCTTGTCCTGTTTGGTGGAGATGATATTTAATAAAATAAGTAGAAATCCACTAAAAGTTTTGTTTGGTTATCTTGCAATCCCGAGATAATCGTCTCCATGCTCCAAATCCATTTTAAAGCCATTTTTAAGGCATTTCGCGCATACATGAAATGAACACATTTTTCTCCAAAACTATAACAGATGCAAGCTTGTCCTGTTTGGTGGAGATGATATTTAATAAAATAAGTAGAAATCCACTAAAAGTTTTGTTTGGTTATCTTGCAATCCCGAGATAATCGTCTCCATGCTCCAAATCCATTTTAAAGCCATTTTTAAGGCATTTCGCGCATACATGAAATGAACACATTTTTCTCCAAAACTATAACAGATGCAAGCTTGTCCTGTTTGGTGGAGATGATATTTAATAAAATAAGTAGAAATCCACTAAAAGTTTTGTTTGGTTATATTGCAATCCCGAGATAATCGTCTCCATGCTCCAAATCCATTTTAAAGCCATTTTTAAGGCATTTCGCGCATACATGAAATGAACACATTTTTCTCCAAAACTATAACAGATGCAAGCTTGTCCTGTTTGGTGGAGATGATATTTAATAAAATAAGTAGAAATCCACTAAAAGTTTTGTTTGGTTATCTTGCAATCTTGAGATAATCGTCTCCATGCTCCAAATCCATTTTAAAGCCATTTTTAAGGCATTTCGCGCATACATGAAATGAACACATTTTTCTCCAAAACTATAACAGATGCAAGCTTGTCCTGTTTGGTGGAGATGATATTTAATAAAATAAGTAGAAATCCACTAAAAGTTTTGTTTGGTTATCTTGCAATCCCGAGATAATCGTCTCCATGCTCCAAATCCATTTTAAAGCCATTTTTAAGGCATTTCGCGCATACATGAAATGAACACATTTTTCTCCAAAACTATAACAGATGCAAGCTTGTCCTGTTTGGTGGAGATGATATTTAATAAAATAAGTAGAAATCCACTAAAAGTTTTGTTTGGTTATCTTGCAATCCCGAGATAATCGTCTCCATGCTCCAAATTCATTTTAAAGCCATTTTTAAGGCATTTCGCGCATACATGAAATGAACACATTTTTCTCCAAAACTATAACAGATGCAAGCTTGTCCTGTTTGGTGGAGATGATATTTAATAAAATAAGTAGAAATCCACTAAAAGTTTTGTTTGGTTATCTTGCAATCCCGAGATAATCGTCTCCATGCTCCAAATCCATTTTAAAGCCATTTTTAAGGCATTTCGCGCATACATGAAATGAACACATTTTTCTCCAAAACTATAACAGATGCAAGCTTGTCCTGTTTGGTGGAGATGATATTTAATAAAATAAGTAGAAATCCACTAAACGTTTTGTTTGGTTATATTGCAATCCCGAGATAATCGTCTCCATGCTCCAAATCCATTTTAAAGCCATTTTTAAGGCATTTCGCGCATACATGAAATGAACACATTTTTCTCCAAAACTATAACAGATGCAAGCTTGTCCTGTTTGGTGGAGATGATATTTAATAAAATAAGTAGAAATCCACTAAAAGTTTTGTTTGGTTATCTTGCAATCCCGAGATAATCGTCTCCATGCTCCAAATCCATTTTAAAGCCATTTTAAGGCATTTCGCGCATACATGAAATGAACACATTTTTCTCCAAAACTATAACAGATGCAAGCTTGTCCTGTTTGGTGGAGATGATATTTAATAAAATAAGTAGAAATCCACTAAACGTTTTGTTTGGTTATATTGCAATCCCGAGATTATCGTCTCCATGCTCCAAATCCATTTTAAAGCCATTTTTAAGGCATTTCGCGCATACATGAAATGAACACATTTTTCTCCAAAACTATAACAGATGCAAGCTTGTCCTGTTTGGTGGAGATGATATTTAATAAAATTAGTAGAAATCCACTAAAAGTTTTGTTTGGTTATCTTGCAATCCGAGATAATCGTCTCCATGCTCCAAATCCATTTTAAAGCCATTTTAAGGCATTTCGCGCATACATGAAATGAACACATTTTTCTCCAAAACTATAACAGATGCAAGCTTGTCCTGTTTGGTGGAGATGATATTTAATAAAATAAGTAGAAATCCACTAAAAGTTTTGTTTGGTTATCTTGCAATCCCGAGATAATCGTCTCCATGCTCCAAATCCATTTTAAAGCCATTTTTAAGGCATTTCGCGCATACATGAAATGAACACATTTTTCTCCAAAACTATAACAGATGCAAGCTTGTCCTGTTTGGTGGAGATGATATTTAATAAAATAAGTAGAAATCCACTAAAAGTTTTGTTTGGTTATCTTGCAATCCCGAGATAATCGTCTCCATGCTCCAAATCCATTTTAAAGCCATTTTTAAGGCATTTCGCGCATACATGAAATGAACACATTTTTCTCCAAAACTATAACAGATGCAAGCTTGTCCTGTTTGGTGGAGATGATATTTAATAAAATAAGTAGAAATCCACTAAAAGTTTTGTTTGGTTATATTGCAATCCCGAGATAATCGTCTCCATGCTCCAAATCCATTTTAAAGCCATTTTTAAGGCATTTCGCGCATACATGAAATGAACACATTTTTCTCCAAAACTATAACAGATGCAAGCTTGTCCTGTTTGGTGGAGATGATATTTAATAAAATAAGTAGAAATCCACTAAAAGTTTTGTTTGGTTATCTTGCAATCCCGAGATAATCGTCTCCATGCTCCAAATCCATTTTAAAGCCATTTTTAAGGCATTTCGCGCATACATGAAATGAACACATTTTTCTCCAAAACTATAACAGATGCAAGCTTGTCCTGTTTGGTGGAGATGATATTTAATAAAATAAGTAGAAATCCACTAAAAGTTTTGTTTGGTTATCTTGCAATCCCGAGATAATCGTCTCCATGCTCCAAATCCATTTTAAAGCCATTTTTAAGGCATTTCGCGCATACATGAAATGAACACATTTTTCTCCAAAACTATAACAGATGCAAGCTTGTCCTGTTTGGTGGAGATGATATTTAATAAAATAAGTAGAAATCCACTAAAAGTTTTGTTTGGTTATCTTGCAATCCCGAGATAATCGTCTCCATGCTCCAAATCCATTTTAAAGCCATTTTTAAGGCATTTCGCGCATACATGAAATGAACACATTTTTCTCCAAAACTATAACAGATGCAAGCTTGTCCTGTTTGGTGGAGATGATATTTAATAAAATAAGTAGAAATCCACTAAAAGTTTTGTTTGGTTATATTGCAATCCGAGATAATCGTCTCCATGCTCCAAATCCATTTTAAAGCCATTTTTAAGGCATTTCGCGCATACATGAAATGAACACATTTTTCTCCAAAACTATAACAGATGCAAGCTTGTCCTGTTTGGTGGAGATGATATTTAATAAAATAAGTAGAAATCCACTAAAAGTTTTGTTTGGTTATCTTGCAATCCCGAGATAATCGTCTCCATGCTCCAAATCCATTTAAAGCCATTTTTAAGGCATTTCGCGCATACATGAAATGAACACATTTTTCTCCAAAACTATAACAGATGCAAGCTTGTCCTGTTTGGTGGAGATGATATTTAATAAAATAAGTAGAAATCACTAAAAGTTTTGTTTGGTTATCTTGCAATCCCGAGATAATCGTCTCCATGCTCCAAATCCATTTTAAAGCCATTTTTAAGGCATTTCGCGCATACATGAAATGAACACATTTTTCTCCAAAACTATAACAGATGCAAGCTTGTCCTGTTTGGTGGAGATGATATTTAATAAAATAAGTAGAAATCCACTAAAAGTTTTGTTTGGTTATCTTGCAATCCCGAGATAATCGTCTCCATGCTCCAAATCCATTTTAAAGCCATTTTTAAGGCATTTCGCGCATACATGAAATGAACACATTTTTCTCCAAAACTATAACAGATGCAAGCTTGTCCTGTTTGGTGGAGATGATATTTAATAAAATAAGTAGAAATCCACTAAAAGTTTTGTTTGGTTATCTTGCAATCCCGAGATAATCGTCTCCATGCTCCAAATCCATTTTAAAGCCATTTTTAAGGCATTTCGCGCATACATGAAATGAACACATTTTTCTCCAAAACTATAACAGATGCAAGCTTGTCCTGTTTGGTGGAGATGATATTTAATAAAATAAGTAGAAATCCACTAAAAGTTTTGTTTGGTTATCTTGCAATCCCGAGATAATCGTCTCCATGCTCCAAATCCATTTTAAAGCCATTTTTAAGGCATTTCGCGCATACATGAAATTAACACATTTTTTTCAAAACTATAACAGATGCAAGCTTGTCCTGTTTGGTGGAGATGATATTTAATAAAATAAGTAGAAATCCACTAAAAGTTTTGTTTGGTTATCTTGCAATCCCGAGATAATCGTCTCCATGCTCCAAATCCATTTTAAAGCCATTTTTAAGGCATTTCGCGCATACATGAAATGAACACATTTTTCTCCAAAACTATAACAGATGCAAGCTTGTCCTGTTTGGTGGAGATGATATTTAATAAAATAAGTAGAAATCCACTAAAAGTTTTGTTTGGTTATCTTGCAATCCCGAGATAATCGTCTCCATGCTCCAAATCCATTTTAAAGCCATTTTTAAGGCATTTCGCGCATACATGAAATGAACACATTTTTCTCCAAAACTATAACAGATGCAAGCTTGTCCTGTTTGGTGGAGATGATATTTAATAAAATAAGTAGAAATCCACTAAAAGTTTTGTTTGGTTATCTTGCAATCCCGAGATAATCGTCTCCATGCTCCAAATCCATTTTAAAGCCATTTTTAAGGCATTTCGCGCATACATGAAATGAACACATTTTTCTCCAAAACTATAACAGATGCAAGCTTGTCCTGTTTGGTGGAGATGATATTTAATAAAATAAGTAGAAATCCACTAAAAGTTTTGTTTGGTTGTCTTGCAATCCCGAGATAATCGTCTCCATGCTCCAAATCCATTTTAAAGCCATTTTTAAGGCATTTCGCGCATACATGAAATGAACACATTTTTCTCCAAAACTATAACAGATGCAAGCTTGTCCTGTTTGGTGGAGATGATATTTAATAAAATAAGTAGAAATCCACTAAAAGTTTTGTTTGTCTTGCAATCCCGAGATAATCGTCTCCATGCTCCAAATCCATTTTAAAGCCATTTTTAAGGCATTTCGCGCATACATGAAATGAACACATTTTTCTCCAAAACTATAACAGATGCAAGCTTGTCCTGTTTGGTGGAGATGATATTTAATAAAATAAGTAGAAATCCACTAAAAGTTTTGTTTGGTTATCTTGCAATCCCGAGATAATCGTCTCCATGCTCCAAATCCATTTTAAAGCCATTTTTAAGGCATTTCGCGCATACATGAAATGAACACATTTTTCTCCAAAACTATAACAGATGCAAGCTTGTCCTGTTTGGTGGAGATGATATTTAATAAAATAAGTAGAAATCCACTAAAAGTTTTGTTTGGTTATCTTGCAATCCCGAGATAATCGTCTCCATGCTCCAAATCCATTTTAAAGCCATTTTTAAGGCATTTCGCGCATACATGAAATGAACACATTTTTCTCCAAAACTATAACAGATGCAAGCTTGTCCTGTTTGGTGGAGATGATATTTAATAAAATAAGTAGAAATCCACTAAAAGTTTTGTTTGGTTATATTGCAATCCCGAGATAATCGTCTCCATGCTCCAAATCCATTTTAAAGCCATTTTTAAGGCATTTCGCGCATACATGAAATGAACACATTTTTCTCCAAAACTATAACAGATGCAAGCTTGTCCTGTTTGGTGGAGATGATATTTAATAAAATAAGTAGAAATCCACTAAAAGTTTTGTTTGGTTATCTTGCAATCCCGAGATAATCGTCTCCATGCTCCAAATCCATTTTAAAGCCATTTTTAAGGCATTTCGCGCATACATGAAATGAACACATTTTTCTCCAAAACTATAACAGATGCAAGCTTGTCCTGTTTGGTGGAGATGATATTTAATAAAATAAGTAGAAATCCACTAAAAGTTTTGTTTGGTTATCTTGCAATCCCGAGATAATCGTCTCCATGCTCCAAATCCATTTTAACAGCCATTTTTAAGGCATTTCGGCGCATACATGAAATGAACACATTTTTCTCCAAAACTATAACAGATGCAAGCTTGTCCTGTTTGGTGGAGATGATATTAATAAAATAAGTAGAAATCCACTAAAAGTTTTGTTTGGTTATCTTGCAATCCCGAGATAATCGTCTCCATGCTCCAAATCCATTTTAAAGCCATTTTTAAGGCATTTCGCGCATACATGAAATGAACACATTTTTCTCCAAAACTATAACAGATGCAAGCTTGTCCTGTTTGGTGGAGATGATATTTAATAAAATAAGTAGAAATCCACTAAAAGTTTTGTTTGGTTATCTTGCAATCCCGAGATAATCGTCTCCATGCTCCAAATCCATTTTAAAGCCATTTTTAAGGCATTTCGCGCATACATGAAATGAACACATTTTTCTCCAAAACTATAACAGATGCAAGCTTGTCCTGTTTGGTGGAGATGATATTTAATAAAATAAGTAGAAATCCACTAAAAGTTTTGTTTGGTTATCTTGCAATCCCGAGATAATCGTCTCCATGCTCCAAATCCATTTTAAAGCCATTTTTAAGGCATTTCGCGCATACATGAAATGAACACATTTTTCTCCAAAACTATAACAGATGCAAGCTTGTCCTGTTTGGTGGAGATGATATTTAATAAAATAAGTAGAAATCCACTAAAAGTTTTGTTTGGTTATCTTGCAATCCCGAGATAATCGTCTCCATGCTCCAAATCCATTTTAAAGCCATTTTTAAGGCATTTCGCGCATACATGAAATGAACACATTTTTCTCCAAAACTATAACAGATGCAAGCTTGTCCTGTTTGGTGGAGATGATATTTAATAAAATAAGTAGAAATCCACTAAAAGTTTTGTTTGGTTATCTTGCAATCCCGAGATAATCGTCTCCATGCTCCAAATCCATTTTAAAGCCATTTTTAAGGCATTTCGCGCATACATGAAATGAACACATTTTTCTCCAAAACTATAACAGATGCAAGCTTGTCCTGTTTGGTGGAGATGATATTTAATAAAATAAGTAGAAATCCACTAAAAGTTTTGTTTGGTTATCTTGCAATCCCGAGATAATCGTCTCCATGCTCCAAATCCATTTTAAAGCCATTTTTAAGGCATTTCGCGCATACATGAAATGAACACATTTTTCTCCAAAACTATAACAGATGCAAGCTTGTCCTGTTTGGTGGAGATGATATTTAATAAAATAAGTAGAAATCCACTAAAAGTTTTGTTTGGTTATCTTGCAATCCCGAGATAATCGTCTCCATGCTCCAAATCCATTTTAAAGCCATTTTTAAGGCATTTCGCGCATACATGAAATGAACACATTTTTCTCCAAAACTATAACAGATGCAAGCTTGTCCTGTTTGGTGGAGATGATATTTAATAAAATAAGTAGAAATCCACTAAAAGTTTTGTTTGGTTATATTGCAATCCCGAGATAATCGTCTCCATGCTCCAAATCCATTTTAAAGCCATTTTTAAGGCATTTCGCGCATACATGAAATGAACACATTTTTCTCCAAAACTATAACAGATGCAAGCTTGTCCTGTTTGGTGGAGATGATATTTAATAAAATAAGTAGAAATCCACTAAAAGTTTTGTTTGGTTATCTTGCAATCCCGAGATAATCGTCTCCATGCTCCAAATCCATTTTAAAGCCATTTTTAAGGCATTTCGCGCATACATGAAATGAACACATTTTTCTCCAAAACTATAACAGATGCAAGCTTGTCCTGTTTGGTGGAGATGATATTTAATAAAATAAGTAGAAATCCACTAAAAGTTTTGTTTGGTTATCTTGCAATCCCGAGATAATCGTCTCCATGCTCCAAATCCATTTTAAAGCCATTTTTAAGGCATTTCGCGCATACATGAAATGAACACATTTTTCTCCAAAACTATAACAGATGCAAGCTTGTCCTGTTTGGTGGAGATGATATTTAATAAAATAAGTAGAAATCCACTAAAAGTTTTGTTTGGTTATCTTGCAATCCCGAGATAATCGTCTCCATGCTCCAAATCCATTTTAAAGCCATTTTTAAGGCATTTCGCGCATACATGAAATGAACACATTTTTCTCCAAAACTATAACAGATGCAAGCTTGTCCTGTTTGGTGGAGATGATATTTAATAAAATAAGTAGAAATCCACTAAAAGTTTTGTTTGGTTATCTTGCAATCCCGAGATAATCGTCTCCATGCTCCAAATCCATTTTAAAGCCATTTTTAAGGCATTTCGCGCATACATGAAATGAACACATTTTTCTCCAAAACTATAACAGATGCAAGCTTGTCCTGTTTGGTGGAGATGATATTTAATAAAATAAGTAGAAATCCACTAAAAGTTTTGTTTGGTTATCTTGCAATCCCGAGATAATCGTCTCCATGCTCCAAATCCATTTTAAAGCCATTTTTAAGGCATTTCGCGCATACATGAAATGAACACATTTTTCTCCAAAACTATAACAGATGCAAGCTTGTCCTGTTTGGTGGAGATGATATTTAATAAAATAAGTAGAAATCCACTAAAAGTTTTGTTTGGTTATCTTGCAATCCCGAGATAATCGTCTCCATGCTCCAAATCCATTTTAAAGCCATTTTTAAGGCATTTCGCGCATACATGAAATGAACACATTTTTCTCCAAAACTATAACAGATGCAAGCTTGTCCTGTTTGGTGGAGATGATATTTAATAAAATAAGTAGAAATCCACTAAAAGTTTTGTTTGGTTATCTTGCAATCCCGAGATAATCGTCTCCATGCTCCAAATCCATTTTAAAGCCATTTTTAAGGCATTTCGCGCATACATGAAATGAACACATTTTTCTCCAAAACTATAACAGATGCAAGCTTGTCCTGTTTGGTGGAGATGATATTTAATAAAATAAGTAGAAATCCACTAAAAGTTTTGTTTGGTTATCTTGCAATCCCGAGATAATCGTCTCCATGCTCCAAATCCATTTTAAAGCCATTTTTAAGGCATTTCGCGCATACATGAAATGAACACATTTTTCTCCAAAACTATAACAGATGCAAGCTTGTCCTGTTTGGTGGAGATGATATTTAATAAAATAAGTAGAAATCCACTAAAAGTTTTGTTTGGTTATCTTGCAATCCCGAGATAATCGTCTCCATGCTCCAAATCCATTTTAAAGCCATTTTTAAGGCATTTCGCGCATACATGAAATGAACACATTTTTCTCCAAAACTATAACAGATGCAAGCTTGTCCTGTTTGGTGGAGATGATATTTAATAAAATAAGTAGAAATCCACTAAAAGTTTTGTTTGGTTATCTTGCAATCCCGAGATAATCGTCTCCATGCTCCAAATCCATTTTAAAGCCATTTTTAAGGCATTTCGCGCATACATGAAATGAACACATTTTTCTCCAAAACTATAACAGATGCAAGCTTGTCCTGTTTGGTGGAGATGATATTTAATAAAATAAGTAGAAATCCACTAAAAGTTTTGTTTGGTTATCTTGCAATCCCGAGATAATCGTCTCCATGCTCCAAATCCATTTTAAAGCCATTTTTAAGGCATTTCGCGCATACATGAAATGAACACATTTTTCTCCAAAACTATAACAGATGCAAGCTTGTCCTGTTTGGTGGAGATGATATTTAATAAAATAAGTAGAAATCCACTAAAAGTTTTGTTTGGTTATCTTGCAATCCCGAGATAATCGTCTCCATGCTCCAAATCCATTTTAAAGCCATTTTTAAGGCATTTCGCGCATACATGAAATGAACACATTTTTCTCCAAAACTATAACAGATGCAAGCTTGTCCTGTTTGGTGGAGATGATATTTAATAAAATAAGTAGAAATCCACTAAAAGTTTTGTTTGGTTATCTTGCAATCCCGAGATAATCGTCTCCATGCTCCAAATCCATTTTAAAGCCATTTTTAAGGCATTTCGCGCATACATGAAATGAACACATTTTTCTCCAAAACTATAACAGATGCAAGCTTGTCCTGTTTGGTGGAGATGATATTTAATAAAATAAGTAGAAATCCACTAAAAGTTTTGTTTGGTTATCTTGCAATCCCGAGATAATCGTCTCCATGCTCCAAATCCATTTTAAAGCCATTTTTAAGGCATTTCGCGCATACATGAAATGAACACATTTTTCTCCAAAACTATAACAGATGCAAGCTTGTCCTGTTTGGTGGAGATGATATTTAATAAAATAAGTAGAAATCCACTAAAAGTTTTGTTTGGTTATCTTGCAATCCCGAGATAATCGTCTCCATGCTCCAAATCCATTTTAAAGCCATTTTTAAGGCATTTCGCGCATACATGAAATGAACACATTTTTCTCCAAAACTATAACAGATGCAAGCTTGTCCTGTTTGGTGGAGATGATATTTAATAAAATAAGTAGAAATCCACTAAAAGTTTTGTTTGGTTATCTTGCAATCCCGAGATAATCGTCTCCATGCTCCAAATCCATTTTAAAGCCATTTTTAAGGCATTTCGCGCATACATGAAATGAACACATTTTTCTCCAAAACTATAACAGATGCAAGCTTGTCCTGTTTGGTGGAGATGATATTTAATAAAATAAGTAGAAATCCACTAAAAGTTTTGTTTGGTTATCTTGCAATCCCGAGATAATCGTCTCCATGCTCCAAATCCATTTTAAAGCCATTTTTAAGGCATTTCGCGCATACATGAAATGAACACATTTTTCTCCAAAACTATAACAGATGCAAGCTTGTCCTGTTTGGTGGAGATGATATTTAATAAAATAAGTAGAAATCCACTAAAAGTTTTGTTTGGTTATCTTGCAATCCCGAGATAATCGTCTCCATGCTCCAAATCCATTTTAAAGCCATTTTTAAGGCATTTCGCGCATACATGAAATGAACACATTTTTCTCCAAAACTATAACAGATGCAAGCTTGTCCTGTTTGGTGGAGATGATATTTAATAAAATAAGTAGAAATCCACTAAAAGTTTTGTTTGGTTATCTTGCAATCCCGAGATAATCGTCTCCATGCTCCAAATCCATTTTAAAGCCATTTTTAAGGCATTTCGCGCATACATGAAATGAACACATTTTTCTCCAAAACTATAACAGATGCAAGCTTGTCCTGTTTGGTGGAGATGATATTTAATAAAATAAGTAGAAATCCACTAAAAGTTTTGTTTGGTTATCTTGCAATCCCGAGATAATCGTCTCCATGCTCCAAATCCATTTTAAAGCCATTTTTAAGGCATTTCGCGCATACATGAAATGAACACATTTTTCTCCAAAACTATAACAGATGCAAGCTTGTCCTGTTTGGTGGAGATGATATTTAATAAAATAAGTAGAAATCCACTAAAAGTTTTGTTTGGTTATCTTGCAATCCCGAGATAATCGTCTCCATGCTCCAAATCCATTTTAAAGCCATTTTTAAGGCATTTCGCGCATACATGAAATGAACACATTTTTCTCCAAAACTATAACAGATGCAAGCTTGTCCTGTTTGGTGGAGATGATATTTAATAAAATAAGTAGAAATCCACTAAAAGTTTTGTTTGGTTATCTTGCAATCCCGAGATAATCGTCTCCATGCTCCAAATCCATTTTAAAGCCATTTTTAAGGCATTTCGCGCATACATGAAATGAACACATTTTTCTCCAAAACTATAACAGATGCAAGCTTGTCCTGTTTGGTGGAGATGATATTTAATAAAATAAGTAGAAATCCACTAAAAGTTTTGTTTGGTTATCTTGCAATCCCGAGATAATCGTCTCCATGCTCCAAATCCATTTTAAAGCCATTTTTAAGGCATTTCGCGCATACATGAAATGAACACATTTTTCTCCAAAACTATAACAGATGCAAGCTTGTCCTGTTTGGTGGAGATGATATTTAATAAAATAAGTAGAAATCCACTAAAAGTTTTGTTTGGTTATCTTGCAATCCCGAGATAATCGTCTCCATGCTCCAAATCCATTTTAAAGCCATTTTTAAGGCATTTCGCGCATACATGAAATGAACACATTTTTCTCCAAAACTATAACAGATGCAAGCTTGTCCTGTTTGGTGGAGATGATATTTAATAAAATAAGTAGAAATCCACTAAAAGTTTTGTTTGGTTATCTTGCAATCCCGAGATAATCGTCTCCATGCTCCAAATCCATTTTAAAGCCATTTTTAAGGCATTTCGCGCATACATGAAATGAACACATTTTTCTCCAAAACTATAACAGATGCAAGCTTGTCCTGTTTGGTGGAGATGATATTTAATAAAATAAGTAGAAATCCACTAAAAGTTTTGTTTGGTTATCTTGCAATCCCGAGATAATCGTCTCCATGCTCCAAATCCATTTTAAAGCCATTTTTAAGGCATTTCGCGCATACATGAAATGAACACATTTTTCTCCAAAACTATAACAGATGCAAGCTTGTCCTGTTTGGTGGAGATGATATTTAATAAAATAAGTAGAAATCCACTAAAAGTTTTGTTTGGTTATCTTGCAATCCCGAGATAATCGTCTCCATGCTCCAAATCCATTTTAAAGCCATTTTTAAGGCATTTCGCGCATACATGAAATGAACACATTTTTCTCCAAAACTATAACAGATGCAAGCTTGTCCTGTTTGGTGGAGATGATATTTAATAAAATAAGTAGAAATCCACTAAAAGTTTTGTTTGGTTATCTTGCAATCCCGAGATAATCGTCTCCATGCTCCAAATCCATTTTAAAGCCATTTTTAAGGCATTTCGCGCATACATGAAATGAACACATTTTTCTCCAAAACTATAACAGATGCAAGCTTGTCCTGTTTGGTGGAGATGATATTTAATAAAATAAGTAGAAATCCACTAAAAGTTTTGTTTGGTTATCTTGCAATCCCGAGATAATCGTCTCCATGCTCCAAATCCATTTTAAAGCCATTTTTAAGGCATTTCGCGCATACATGAAATGAACACATTTTTCTCCAAAACTATAACAGATGCAAGCTTGTCCTGTTTGGTGGAGATGATATTTAATAAAATAAGTAGAAATCCACTAAAAGTTTTGTTTGGTTATCTTGCAATCCCGAGATAATCGTCTCCATGCTCCAAATCCATTTTAAAGCCATTTTTAAGGCATTTCGCGCATACATGAAATGAACACATTTTTCTCCAAAACTATAACAGATGCAAGCTTGTCCTGTTTGGTGGAGATGATATTTAATAAAATAAGTAGAAATCCACTAAAAGTTTTGTTTGGTTATCTTGCAATCCCGAGATAATCGTCTCCATGCTCCAAATCCATTTTAAAGCCATTTTTAAGGCATTTCGCGCATACATGAAATGAACACATTTTTCTCCAAAACTATAACAGATGCAAGCTTGTCCTGTTTGGTGGAGATGATATTTAATAAAATAAGTAGAAATCCACTAAAAGTTTTGTTTGGTTATCTTGCAATCCCGAGATAATCGTCTCCATGCTCCAAATCCATTTTAAAGCCATTTTTAAGGCATTTCGCGCATACATGAAATGAACACATTTTTCTCCAAAACTATAACAGATGCAAGCTTGTCCTGTTTGGTGGAGATGATATTTAATAAAATAAGTAGAAATCCACTAAAAGTTTTGTTTGGTTATCTTGCAATCCCGAGATAATCGTCTCCATGCTCCAAATCCATTTTAAAGCCATTTTTAAGGCATTTCGCGCATACATGAAATGAACACATTTTTCTCCAAAACTATAACAGATGCAAGCTTGTCCTGTTTGGTGGAGATGATATTTAATAAAATAAGTAGAAATCCACTAAAAGTTTTGTTTGGTTATCTTGCAATCCCGAGATAATCGTCTCCATGCTCCAAATCCATTTTAAAGCCATTTTTAAGGCATTTCGCGCATACATGAAATGAACACATTTTTCTCCAAAACTATAACAGATGCAAGCTTGTCCTGTTTGGTGGAGATGATATTTAATAAAATAAGTAGAAATCCACTAAAAGTTTTGTTTGGTTATCTTGCAATCCCGAGATAATCGTCTCCATGCTCCAAATCCATTTTAAAGCCATTTTTAAGGCATTTCGCGCATACATGAAATGAACACATTTTTCTCCAAAACTATAACAGATGCAAGCTTGTCCTGTTTGGTGGAGATGATATTTAATAAAATAAGTAGAAATCCACTAAAAGTTTTGTTTGGTTATCTTGCAATCCCGAGATAATCGTCTCCATGCTCCAAATCCATTTTAAAGCCATTTTTAAGGCATTTCGCGCATACATGAAATGAACACATTTTTCTCCAAAACTATAACAGATGCAAGCTTGTCCTGTTTGGTGGAGATGATATTTAATAAAATAAGTAGAAATCCACTAAAAGTTTTGTTTGGTTATCTTGCAATCCCGAGATAATCGTCTCCATGCTCCAAATCCATTTTAAAGCCATTTTTAAGGCATTTCGCGCATACATGAAATGAACACATTTTTCTCCAAAACTATAACAGATGCAAGCTTGTCCTGTTTGGTGGAGATGATATTTAATAAAATAAGTAGAAATCCACTAAAAGTTTTGTTTGGTTATCTTGCAATCCCGAGATAATCGTCTCCATGCTCCAAATCCATTTTAAAGCCATTTTTAAGGCATTTCGCGCATACATGAAATGAACACATTTTTCTCCAAAACTATAACAGATGCAAGCTTGTCCTGTTTGGTGGAGATGATATTTAATAAAATAAGTAGAAATCCACTAAAAGTTTTGTTTGGTTATCTTGCAATCCCGAGATAATCGTCTCCATGCTCCAAATCCATTTTAAAGCCATTTTTAAGGCATTTCGCGCATACATGAAATGAACACATTTTTCTCCAAAACTATAACAGATGCAAGCTTGTCCTGTTTGGTGGAGATGATATTTAATAAAATAAGTAGAAATCCACTAAAAGTTTTGTTTGGTTATCTTGCAATCCCGAGATAATCGTCTCCATGCTCCAAATCCATTTTAAAGCCATTTTTAAGGCATTTCGCGCATACATGAAATGAACACATTTTTCTCCAAAACTATAACAGATGCAAGCTTGTCCTGTTTGGTGGAGATGATATTTAATAAAATAAGTAGAAATCCACTAAAAGTTTTGTTTGGTTATCTTGCAATCCCGAGATAATCGTCTCCATGCTCCAAATCCATTTTAAAGCCATTTTTAAGGCATTTCGCGCATACATGAAATGAACACATTTTTCTCCAAAACTATAACAGATGCAAGCTTGTCCTGTTTGGTGGAGATGATATTTAATAAAATAAGTAGAAATCCACTAAAAGTTTTGTTTGGTTATCTTGCAATCCCGAGATAATCGTCTCCATGCTCCAAATCCATTTTAAAGCCATTTTTAAGGCATTTCGCGCATACATGAAATGAACACATTTTTCTCCAAAACTATAACAGATGCAAGCTTGTCCTGTTTGGTGGAGATGATATTTAATAAAATAAGTAGAAATCCACTAAAAGTTTTGTTTGGTTATCTTGCAATCCCGAGATAATCGTCTCCATGCTCCAAATCCATTTTAAAGCCATTTTTAAGGCATTTCGCGCATACATGAAATGAACACATTTTTCTCCAAAACTATAACAGATGCAAGCTTGTCCTGTTTGGTGGAGATGATATTTAATAAAATAAGTAGAAATCCACTAAAAGTTTTGTTTGGTTATCTTGCAATCCCGAGATAATCGTCTCCATGCTCCAAATCCATTTTAAAGCCATTTTTAAGGCATTTCGCGCATACATGAAATGAACACATTTTTCTCCAAAACTATAACAGATGCAAGCTTGTCCTGTTTGGTGGAGATGATATTTAATAAAATAAGTAGAAATCCACTAAAAGTTTTGTTTGGTTATCTTGCAATCCCGAGATAATCGTCTCCATGCTCCAAATCCATTTTAAAGCCATTTTTAAGGCATTTCGCGCATACATGAAATGAACACATTTTTCTCCAAAACTATAACAGATGCAAGCTTGTCCTGTTTGGTGGAGATGATATTTAATAAAATAAGTAGAAATCCACTAAAAGTTTTGTTTGGTTATCTTGCAATCCCGAGATAATCGTCTCCATGCTCCAAATCCATTTTAAAGCCATTTTTAAGGCATTTCGCGCATACATGAAATGAACACATTTTTCTCCAAAACTATAACAGATGCAAGCTTGTCCTGTTTGGTGGAGATGATATTTAATAAAATAAGTAGAAATCCACTAAAAGTTTTGTTTGGTTATCTTGCAATCCCGAGATAATCGTCTCCATGCTCCAAATCCATTTTAAAGCCATTTTTAAGGCATTTCGCGCATACATGAAATGAACACATTTTTCTCCAAAACTATAACAGATGCAAGCTTGTCCTGTTTGGTGGAGATGATATTTAATAAAATAAGTAGAAATCCACTAAAAGTTTTGTTTGGTTATCTTGCAATCCCGAGATAATCGTCTCCATGCTCCAAATCCATTTTAAAGCCATTTTTAAGGCATTTCGCGCATACATGAAATGAACACATTTTTCTCCAAAACTATAACAGATGCAAGCTTGTCCTGTTTGGTGGAGATGATATTTAATAAAATAAGTAGAAATCCACTAAAAGTTTTGTTTGGTTATCTTGCAATCCCGAGATAATCGTCTCCATGCTCCAAATCCATTTTAAAGCCATTTTTAAGGCATTTCGCGCATACATGAAATGAACACATTTTTCTCCAAAACTATAACAGATGCAAGCTTGTCCTGTTTGGTGGAGATGATATTTAATAAAATAAGTAGAAATCCACTAAAAGTTTTGTTTGGTTATCTTGCAATCCCGAGATAATCGTCTCCATGCTCCAAATCCATTTTAAAGCCATTTTTAAGGCATTTCGCGCATACATGAAATGAACACATTTTTCTCCAAAACTATAACAGATGCAAGCTTGTCCTGTTTGGTGGAGATGATATTTAATAAAATAAGTAGAAATCCACTAAAAGTTTTGTTTGGTTATCTTGCAATCCCGAGATAATCGTCTCCATGCTCCAAATCCATTTTAAAGCCATTTTTAAGGCATTTCGCGCATACATGAAATGAACACATTTTTCTCCAAAACTATAACAGATGCAAGCTTGTCCTGTTTGGTGGAGATGATATTTAATAAAATAAGTAGAAATCCACTAAAAGTTTTGTTTGGTTATCTTGCAATCCCGAGATAATCGTCTCCATGCTCCAAATCCATTTTAAAGCCATTTTTAAGGCATTTCGCGCATACATGAAATGAACACATTTTTCTCCAAAACTATAACAGATGCAAGCTTGTCCTGTTTGGTGGAGATGATATTTAATAAAATAAGTAGAAATCCACTAAAAGTTTTGTTTGGTTATCTTGCAATCCCGAGATAATCGTCTCCATGCTCCAAATCCATTTTAAAGCCATTTTTAAGGCATTTCGCGCATACATGAAATGAACACATTTTTCTCCAAAACTATAACAGATGCAAGCTTGTCCTGTTTGGTGGAGATGATATTTAATAAAATAAGTAGAAATCCACTAAAAGTTTTGTTTGGTTATCTTGCAATCCCGAGATAATCGTCTCCATGCTCCAAATCCATTTTAAAGCCATTTTTAAGGCATTTCGCGCATACATGAAATGAACACATTTTTCTCCAAAACTATAACAGATGCAAGCTTGTCCTGTTTGGTGGAGATGATATTTAATAAAATAAGTAGAAATCCACTAAAAGTTTTGTTTGGTTATCTTGCAATCCCGAGATAATCGTCTCCATGCTCCAAATCCATTTTAAAGCCATTTTTAAGGCATTTCGCGCATACATGAAATGAACACATTTTTCTCCAAAACTATAACAGATGCAAGCTTGTCCTGTTTGGTGGAGATGATATTTAATAAAATAAGTAGAAATCCACTAAAAGTTTTGTTTGGTTATCTTGCAATCCCGAGATAATCGTCTCCATGCTCCAAATCCATTTTAAAGCCATTTTTAAGGCATTTCGCGCATACATGAAATGAACACATTTTTCTCCAAAACTATAACAGATGCAAGCTTGTCCTGTTTGGTGGAGATGATATTTAATAAAATAAGTAGAAATCCACTAAAAGTTTTGTTTGGTTATCTTGCAATCCCGAGATAATCGTCTCCATGCTCCAAATCCATTTTAAAGCCATTTTTAAGGCATTTCGCGCATACATGAAATGAACACATTTTTCTCCAAAACTATAACAGATGCAAGCTTGTCCTGTTTGGTGGAGATGATATTTAATAAAATAAGTAGAAATCCACTAAAAGTTTTGTTTGGTTATCTTGCAATCCCGAGATAATCGTCTCCATGCTCCAAATCCATTTTAAAGCCATTTTTAAGGCATTTCGCGCATACATGAAATGAACACATTTTTCTCCAAAACTATAACAGATGCAAGCTTGTCCTGTTTGGTGGAGATGATATTTAATAAAATAAGTAGAAATCCACTAAAAGTTTTGTTTGGTTATCTTGCAATCCCGAGATAATCGTCTCCATGCTCCAAATCCATTTTAAAGCCATTTTTAAGGCATTTCGCGCATACATGAAATGAACACATTTTTCTCCAAAACTATAACAGATGCAAGCTTGTCCTGTTTGGTGGAGATGATATTTAATAAAATAAGTAGAAATCCACTAAAAGTTTTGTTTGGTTATCTTGCAATCCCGAGATAATCGTCTCCATGCTCCAAATCCATTTTAAAGCCATTTTTAAGGCATTTCGCGCATACATGAAATGAACACATTTTTCTCCAAAACTATAACAGATGCAAGCTTGTCCTGTTTGGTGGAGATGATATTTAATAAAATAAGTAGAAATCCACTAAAAGTTTTGTTTGGTTATCTTGCAATCCCGAGATAATCGTCTCCATGCTCCAAATCCATTTTAAAGCCATTTTTAAGGCATTTCGCGCATACATGAAATGAACACATTTTTCTCCAAAACTATAACAGATGCAAGCTTGTCCTGTTTGGTGGAGATGATATTTAATAAAATAAGTAGAAATCCACTAAAAGTTTTGTTTGGTTATCTTGCAATCCCGAGATAATCGTCTCCATGCTCCAAATCCATTTTAAAGCCATTTTTAAGGCATTTCGCGCATACATGAAATGAACACATTTTTCTCCAAAACTATAACAGATGCAAGCTTGTCCTGTTTGGTGGAGATGATATTTAATAAAATAAGTAGAAATCCACTAAAAGTTTTGTTTGGTTATCTTGCAATCCCGAGATAATCGTCTCCATGCTCCAAATCCATTTTAAAGCCATTTTTAAGGCATTTCGCGCATACATGAAATGAACACATTTTTCTCCAAAACTATAACAGATGCAAGCTTGTCCTGTTTGGTGGAGATGATATTTAATAAAATAAGTAGAAATCCACTAAAAGTTTTGTTTGGTTATCTTGCAATCCCGAGATAATCGTCTCCATGCTCCAAATCCATTTTAAAGCCATTTTTAAGGCATTTCGCGCATACATGAAATGAACACATTTTTCTCCAAAACTATAACAGATGCAAGCTTGTCCTGTTTGGTGGAGATGATATTTAATAAAATAAGTAGAAATCCACTAAAAGTTTTGTTTGGTTATCTTGCAATCCCGAGATAATCGTCTCCATGCTCCAAATCCATTTTAAAGCCATTTTTAAGGCATTTCGCGCATACATGAAATGAACACATTTTTCTCCAAAACTATAACAGATGCAAGCTTGTCCTGTTTGGTGGAGATGATATTTAATAAAATAAGTAGAAATCCACTAAAAGTTTTGTTTGGTTATCTTGCAATCCCGAGATAATCGTCTCCATGCTCCAAATCCATTTTAAAGCCATTTTTAAGGCATTTCGCGCATACATGAAATGAACACATTTTTCTCCAAAACTATAACAGATGCAAGCTTGTCCTGTTTGGTGGAGATGATATTTAATAAAATAAGTAGAAATCCACTAAAAGTTTTGTTTGGTTATCTTGCAATCCCGAGATAATCGTCTCCATGCTCCAAATCCATTTTAAAGCCATTTTTAAGGCATTTCGCGCATACATGAAATGAACACATTTTTCTCCAAAACTATAACAGATGCAAGCTTGTCCTGTTTGGTGGAGATGATATTTAATAAAATAAGTAGAAATCCACTAAAAGTTTTGTTTGGTTATCTTGCAATCCCGAGATAATCGTCTCCATGCTCCAAATCCATTTTAAAGCCATTTTTAAGGCATTTCGCGCATACATGAAATGAACACATTTTTCTCCAAAACTATAACAGATGCAAGCTTGTCCTGTTTGGTGGAGATGATATTTAATAAAATAAGTAGAAATCCACTAAAAGTTTTGTTTGGTTATCTTGCAATCCCGAGATAATCGTCTCCATGCTCCAAATCCATTTTAAAGCCATTTTTAAGGCATTTCGCGCATACATGAAATGAACACATTTTTCTCCAAAACTATAACAGATGCAAGCTTGTCCTGTTTGGTGGAGATGATATTTAATAAAATAAGTAGAAATCCACTAAAAGTTTTGTTTGGTTATCTTGCAATCCCGAGATAATCGTCTCCATGCTCCAAATCCATTTTAAAGCCATTTTTAAGGCATTTCGCGCATACATGAAATGAACACATTTTTCTCCAAAACTATAACAGATGCAAGCTTGTCCTGTTTGGTGGAGATGATATTTAATAAAATAAGTAGAAATCCACTAAAAGTTTTGTTTGGTTATCTTGCAATCCCGAGATAATCGTCTCCATGCTCCAAATCCATTTTAAAGCCATTTTTAAGGCATTTCGCGCATACATGAAATGAACACATTTTTCTCCAAAACTATAACAGATGCAAGCTTGTCCTGTTTGGTGGAGATGATATTTAATAAAATAAGTAGAAATCCACTAAAAGTTTTGTTTGGTTATCTTGCAATCCCGAGATAATCGTCTCCATGCTCCAAATCCATTTTAAAGCCATTTTTAAGGCATTTCGCGCATACATGAAATGAACACATTTTTCTCCAAAACTATAACAGATGCAAGCTTGTCCTGTTTGGTGGAGATGATATTTAATAAAATAAGTAGAAATCCACTAAAAGTTTTGTTTGGTTATCTTGCAATCCCGAGATAATCGTCTCCATGCTCCAAATCCATTTTAAAGCCATTTTTAAGGCATTTCGCGCATACATGAAATGAACACATTTTTCTCCAAAACTATAACAGATGCAAGCTTGTCCTGTTTGGTGGAGATGATATTTAATAAAATAAGTAGAAATCCACTAAAAGTTTTGTTTGGTTATCTTGCAATCCCGAGATAATCGTCTCCATGCTCCAAATCCATTTTAAAGCCATTTTTAAGGCATTTCGCGCATACATGAAATGAACACATTTTTCTCCAAAACTATAACAGATGCAAGCTTGTCCTGTTTGGTGGAGATGATATTTAATAAAATAAGTAGAAATCCACTAAAAGTTTTGTTTGGTTATCTTGCAATCCCGAGATAATCGTCTCCATGCTCCAAATCCATTTTAAAGCCATTTTTAAGGCATTTCGCGCATACATGAAATGAACACATTTTTCTCCAAAACTATAACAGATGCAAGCTTGTCCTGTTTGGTGGAGATGATATTTAATAAAATAAGTAGAAATCCACTAAAAGTTTTGTTTGGTTATCTTGCAATCCCGAGATAATCGTCTCCATGCTCCAAATCCATTTTAAAGCCATTTTTAAGGCATTTCGCGCATACATGAAATGAACACATTTTTCTCCAAAACTATAACAGATGCAAGCTTGTCCTGTTTGGTGGAGATGATATTTAATAAAATAAGTAGAAATCCACTAAATGTTTTGTTTGGTTATATTGCAATCCCGAGATAATCGTCTCCATGCTCCAAATCCATTTTAAAGCCATTTTTAAGGCATTTCGCGCATACATGAAATGAACACATTTTTCTCCAAAACTATAACAGATGCAAGCTTGTCCTGTTTGGTGGAGATGATATTTAATAAAATAAGTAGAAATCCACTAAAAGTTTTGTTTGGTTATCTTGCAATCCCGAGATAATCGTCTCCATGCTCCAAATCCATTTTAAAGCCATTTTTAAGGCATTTCGCGCATACATGAAATGAACACATTTTTCTCCAAAACTATAACAGATGCAAGCTTGTCCTGTTTGGTGGAGATGATATTTAATAAAATAAGTAGAAATCCACTAAAAGTTTTGTTTGGTTATCTTGCAATCCCGAGATAATCGTCTCCATGCTCCAAATCCATTTTAAAGCCATTTTTAAGGCATTTCGCGCATACATGAAATGAACACATTTTTCTCCAAAACTATAACAGATGCAAGCTTGTCCTGTTTGGTGGAGATGATATTTAATAAAATAAGTAGAAATCCACTAAAAGTTTTGTTTGGTTATCTTGCAATCCCGAGATAATCGTCTCCATGCTCCAAATCCATTTTAAAGCCATTTTTAAGGCATTTCGCGCATACATGAAATGAACACATTTTTCTCCAAAACTATAACAGATGCAAGCTTGTCCTGTTTGGTGGAGATGATATTTAATAAAATAAGTAGAAATCCACTAAAAGTTTTGTTTGGTTATCTTGCAATCCCGAGATAATCGTCTCCATGCTCCAAATCCATTTTAAAGCCATTTTTAAGGCATTTCGCGCATACATGAAATGAACACATTTTTCTCCAAAACTATAACAGATGCAAGCTTGTCCTGTTTGGTGGAGATGATATTTAATAAAATAAGTAGAAATCCACTAAAAGTTTTGTTTGGTTATCTTGCAATCCCGAGATAATCGTCTCCATGCTCCAAATCCATTTTAAAGCCATTTTTAAGGCATTTCGCGCATACATGAAATGAACACATTTTTCTCCAAAACTATAACAGATGCAAGCTTGTCCTGTTTGGTGGAGATGATATTTAATAAAATAAGTAGAAATCCACTAAAAGTTTTGTTTGGTTATCTTGCAATCCCGAGATAATCGTCTCCATGCTCCAAATCCATTTTAAAGCCATTTTTAAGGCATTTCGCGCATACATGAAATGAACACATTTTTCTCCAAAACTATAACAGATGCAAGCTTGTCCTGTTTGGTGGAGATGATATTTAATAAAATAAGTAGAAATCCACTAAAAGTTTTGTTTGGTTATCTTGCAATCCCGAGATAATCGTCTCCATGCTCCAAATCCATTTTAAAGCCATTTTTAAGGCATTTCGCGCATACATGAAATGAACACATTTTTCTCCAAAACTATAACAGATGCAAGCTTGTCCTGTTTGGTGGAGATGATATTTAATAAAATAAGTAGAAATCCACTAAAAGTTTTGTTTGGTTATCTTGCAATCCCGAGATAATCGTCTCCATGCTCCAAATCCATTTTAAAGCCATTTTTAAGGCATTTCGCGCATACATGAAATGAACACATTTTTCTCCAAAACTATAACAGATGCAAGCTTGTCCTGTTTGGTGGAGATGATATTTAATAAAATAAGTAGAAATCCACTAAAAGTTTTGTTTGGTTATCTTGCAATCCCGAGATAATCGTCTCCATGCTCCAAATCCATTTTAAAGCCATTTTTAAGGCATTTCGCGCATACATGAAATGAACACATTTTTCTCCAAAACTATAACAGATGCAAGCTTGTCCTGTTTGGTGGAGATGATATTTAATAAAATAAGTAGAAATCCACTAAAAGTTTTGTTTGGTTATCTTGCAATCCCGAGATAATCGTCTCCATGCTCCAAATCCATTTTAAAGCCATTTTTAAGGCATTTCGCGCATACATGAAATGAACACATTTTTCTCCAAAACTATAACAGATGCAAGCTTGTCCTGTTTGGTGGAGATGATATTTAATAAAATAAGTAGAAATCCACTAAAAGTTTTGTTTGGTTATCTTGCAATCCCGAGATAATCGTCTCCATGCTCCAAATCCATTTTAAAGCCATTTTTAAGGCATTTCGCGCATACATGAAATGAACACATTTTTCTCCAAAACTATAACAGATGCAAGCTTGTCCTGTTTGGTGGAGATGATATTTAATAAAATAAGTAGAAATCCACTAAAAGTTTTGTTTGGTTATCTTGCAATCCCGAGATAATCGTCTCCATGCTCCAAATCCATTTTAAAGCCATTTTTAAGGCATTTCGCGCATACATGAAATGAACACATTTTTCTCCAAAACTATAACAGATGCAAGCTTGTCCTGTTTGGTGGAGATGATATTTAATAAAATAAGTAGAAATCCACTAAAAGTTTTGTTTGGTTATCTTGCAATCCCGAGATAATCGTCTCCATGCTCCAAATCCATTTTAAAGCCATTTTTAAGGCATTTCGCGCATACATGAAATGAACACATTTTTCTCCAAAACTATAACAGATGCAAGCTTGTCCTGTTTGGTGGAGATGATATTTAATAAAATAAGTAGAAATCCACTAAAAGTTTTGTTTGGTTATCTTGCAATCCCGAGATAATCGTCTCCATGCTCCAAATCCATTTTAAAGCCATTTTTAAGGCATTTCGCGCATACATGAAATGAACACATTTTTCTCCAAAACTATAACAGATGCAAGCTTGTCCTGTTTGGTGGAGATGATATTTAATAAAATAAGTAGAAATCCACTAAAAGTTTTGTTTGGTTATCTTGCAATCCCGAGATAATCGTCTCCATGCTCCAAATCCATTTTAAAGCCATTTTTAAGGCATTTCGCGCATACATGAAATGAACACATTTTTCTCCAAAACTATAACAGATGCAAGCTTGTCCTGTTTGGTGGAGATGATATTTAATAAAATAAGTAGAAATCCACTAAAAGTTTTGTTTGGTTATCTTGCAATCCCGAGATAATCGTCTCCATGCTCCAAATCCATTTTAAAGCCATTTTTAAGGCATTTCGCGCATACATGAAATGAACACATTTTTCTCCAAAACTATAACAGATGCAAGCTTGTCCTGTTTGGTGGAGATGATATTTAATAAAATAAGTAGAAATCCACTAAAAGTTTTGTTTGGTTATCTTGCAATCCCGAGATAATCGTCTCCATGCTCCAAATCCATTTTAAAGCCATTTTTAAGGCATTTCGCGCATACATGAAATGAACACATTTTTCTCCAAAACTATAACAGATGCAAGCTTGTCCTGTTTGGTGGAGATGATATTTAATAAAATAAGTAGAAATCCACTAAAAGTTTTGTTTGGTTATCTTGCAATCCCGAGATAATCGTCTCCATGCTCCAAATCCATTTTAAAGCCATTTTTAAGGCATTTCGCGCATACATGAAATGAACACATTTTTCTCCAAAACTATAACAGATGCAAGCTTGTCCTGTTTGGTGGAGATGATATTTAATAAAATAAGTAGAAATCCACTAAAAGTTTTGTTTGGTTATCTTGCAATCCCGAGATAATCGTCTCCATGCTCCAAATCCATTTTAAAGCCATTTTTAAGGCATTTCGCGCATACATGAAATGAACACATTTTTCTCCAAAACTATAACAGATGCAAGCTTGTCCTGTTTGGTGGAGATGATATTTAATAAAATAAGTAGAAATCCACTAAAAGTTTTGTTTGGTTATCTTGCAATCCCGAGATAATCGTCTCCATGCTCCAAATCCATTTTAAAGCCATTTTTAAGGCATTTCGCGCATACATGAAATGAACACATTTTTCTCCAAAACTATAACAGATGCAAGCTTGTCCTGTTTGGTGGAGATGATATTTAATAAAATAAGTAGAAATCCACTAAAAGTTTTGTTTGGTTATCTTGCAATCCCGAGATAATCGTCTCCATGCTCCAAATCCATTTTAAAGCCATTTTTAAGGCATTTCGCGCATACATGAAATGAACACATTTTTCTCCAAAACTATAACAGATGCAAGCTTGTCCTGTTTGGTGGAGATGATATTTAATAAAATAAGTAGAAATCCACTAAAAGTTTTGTTTGGTTATCTTGCAATCCCGAGATAATCGTCTCCATGCTCCAAATCCATTTTAAAGCCATTTTTAAGGCATTTCGCGCATACATGAAATGAACACATTTTTCTCCAAAACTATAACAGATGCAAGCTTGTCCTGTTTGGTGGAGATGATATTTAATAAAATAAGTAGAAATCCACTAAAAGTTTTGTTTGGTTATCTTGCAATCCCGAGATAATCGTCTCCATGCTCCAAATCCATTTTAAAGCCATTTTTAAGGCATTTCGCGCATACATGAAATGAACACATTTTTCTCCAAAACTATAACAGATGCAAGCTTGTCCTGTTTGGTGGAGATGATATTTAATAAAATAAGTAGAAATCCACTAAAAGTTTTGTTTGGTTATCTTGCAATCCCGAGATAATCGTCTCCATGCTCCAAATCCATTTTAAAGCCATTTTTAAGGCATTTCGCGCATACATGAAATGAACACATTTTTCTCCAAAACTATAACAGATGCAAGCTTGTCCTGTTTGGTGGAGATGATATTTAATAAAATAAGTAGAAATCCACTAAAAGTTTTGTTTGGTTATCTTGCAATCCCGAGATAATCGTCTCCATGCTCCAAATCCATTTTAAAGCCATTTTTAAGGCATTTCGCGCATACATGAAATGAACACATTTTTCTCCAAAACTATAACAGATGCAAGCTTGTCCTGTTTGGTGGAGATGATATTTAATAAAATAAGTAGAAATCCACTAAAAGTTTTGTTTGGTTATCTTGCAATCCCGAGATAATCGTCTCCATGCTCCAAATCCATTTTAAAGCCATTTTTAAGGCATTTCGCGCATACATGAAATGAACACATTTTTCTCCAAAACTATAACAGATGCAAGCTTGTCCTGTTTGGTGGAGATGATATTTAATAAAATAAGTAGAAATCCACTAAAAGTTTTGTTTGGTTATCTTGCAATCCCGAGATAATCGTCTCCATGCTCCAAATCCATTTTAAAGCCATTTTTAAGGCATTTCGCGCATACATGAAATGAACACATTTTTCTCCAAAACTATAACAGATGCAAGCTTGTCCTGTTTGGTGGAGATGATATTTAATAAAATAAGTAGAAATCCACTAAAAGTTTTGTTTGGTTATCTTGCAATCCCGAGATAATCGTCTCCATGCTCCAAATCCATTTTAAAGCCATTTTTAAGGCATTTCGCGCATACATGAAATGAACACATTTTTCTCCAAAACTATAACAGATGCAAGCTTGTCCTGTTTGGTGGAGATGATATTTAATAAAATAAGTAGAAATCCACTAAAAGTTTTGTTTGGTTATCTTGCAATCCCGAGATAATCGTCTCCATGCTCCAAATCCATTTTAAAGCCATTTTTAAGGCATTTCGCGCATACATGAAATGAACACATTTTTCTCCAAAACTATAACAGATGCAAGCTTGTCCTGTTTGGTGGAGATGATATTTAATAAAATAAGTAGAAATCCACTAAAAGTTTTGTTTGGTTATCTTGCAATCCCGAGATAATCGTCTCCATGCTCCAAATCCATTTTAAAGCCATTTTTAAGGCATTTCGCGCATACATGAAATGAACACATTTTTCTCCAAAACTATAACAGATGCAAGCTTGTCCTGTTTGGTGGAGATGATATTTAATAAAATAAGTAGAAATCCACTAAAAGTTTTGTTTGGTTATCTTGCAATCCCGAGATAATCGTCTCCATGCTCCAAATCCATTTTAAAGCCATTTTTAAGGCATTTCGCGCATACATGAAATGAACACATTTTTCTCCAAAACTATAACAGATGCAAGCTTGTCCTGTTTGGTGGAGATGATATTTAATAAAATAAGTAGAAATCCACTAAAAGTTTTGTTTGGTTATCTTGCAATCCCGAGATAATCGTCTCCATGCTCCAAATCCATTTTAAAGCCATTTTTAAGGCATTTCGCGCATACATGAAATGAACACATTTTTCTCCAAAACTATAACAGATGCAAGCTTGTCCTGTTTGGTGGAGATGATATTTAATAAAATAAGTAGAAATCCACTAAAAGTTTTGTTTGGTTATCTTGCAATCCCGAGATAATCGTCTCCATGCTCCAAATCCATTTTAAAGCCATTTTTAAGGCATTTCGCGCATACATGAAATGAACACATTTTTCTCCAAAACTATAACAGATGCAAGCTTGTCCTGTTTGGTGGAGATGATATTTAATAAAATAAGTAGAAATCCACTAAAAGTTTTGTTTGGTTATCTTGCAATCCCGAGATAATCGTCTCCATGCTCCAAATCCATTTTAAAGCCATTTTTAAGGCATTTCGCGCATACATGAAATGAACACATTTTTCTCCAAAACTATAACAGATGCAAGCTTGTCCTGTTTGGTGGAGATGATATTTAATAAAATAAGTAGAAATCCACTAAAAGTTTTGTTTGGTTATCTTGCAATCCCGAGATAATCGTCTCCATGCTCCAAATCCATTTTAAAGCCATTTTTAAGGCATTTCGCGCATACATGAAATGAACACATTTTTCTCCAAAACTATAACAGATGCAAGCTTGTCCTGTTTGGTGGAGATGATATTTAATAAAATAAGTAGAAATCCACTAAAAGTTTTGTTTGGTTATCTTGCAATCCCGAGATAATCGTCTCCATGCTCCAAATCCATTTTAAAGCCATTTTTAAGGCATTTCGCGCATACATGAAATGAACACATTTTTCTCCAAAACTATAACAGATGCAAGCTTGTCCTGTTTGGTGGAGATGATATTTAATAAAATAAGTAGAAATCCACTAAAAGTTTTGTTTGGTTATCTTGCAATCCCGAGATAATCGTCTCCATGCTCCAAATCCATTTTAAAGCCATTTTTAAGGCATTTCGCGCATACATGAAATGAACACATTTTTCTCCAAAACTATAACAGATGCAAGCTTGTCCTGTTTGGTGGAGATGATATTTAATAAAATAAGTAGAAATCCACTAAAAGTTTTGTTTGGTTATCTTGCAATCCCGAGATAATCGTCTCCATGCTCCAAATCCATTTTAAAGCCATTTTTAAGGCATTTCGCGCATACATGAAATGAACACATTTTTCTCCAAAACTATAACAGATGCAAGCTTGTCCTGTTTGGTGGAGATGATATTTAATAAAATAAGTAGAAATCCACTAAAAGTTTTGTTTGGTTATCTTGCAATCCCGAGATAATCGTCTCCATGCTCCAAATCCATTTTAAAGCCATTTTTAAGGCATTTCGCGCATACATGAAATGAACACATTTTTCTCCAAAACTATAACAGATGCAAGCTTGTCCTGTTTGGTGGAGATGATATTTAATAAAATAAGTAGAAATCCACTAAAAGTTTTGTTTGGTTATCTTGCAATCCCGAGATAATCGTCTCCATGCTCCAAATCCATTTTAAAGCCATTTTTAAGGCATTTCGCGCATACATGAAATGAACACATTTTTCTCCAAAACTATAACAGATGCAAGCTTGTCCTGTTTGGTGGAGATGATATTTAATAAAATAAGTAGAAATCCACTAAAAGTTTTGTTTGGTTATCTTGCAATCCCGAGATAATCGTCTCCATGCTCCAAATCCATTTTAAAGCCATTTTTAAGGCATTTCGCGCATACATGAAATGAACACATTTTTCTCCAAAACTATAACAGATGCAAGCTTGTCCTGTTTGGTGGAGATGATATTTAATAAAATAAGTAGAAATCCACTAAAAGTTTTGTTTGGTTATCTTGCAATCCCGAGATAATCGTCTCCATGCTCCAAATCCATTTTAAAGCCATTTTTAAGGCATTTCGCGCATACATGAAATGAACACATTTTTCTCCAAAACTATAACAGATGCAAGCTTGTCCTGTTTGGTGGAGATGATATTTAATAAAATAAGTAGAAATCCACTAAAAGTTTTGTTTGGTTATCTTGCAATCCCGAGATAATCGTCTCCATGCTCCAAATCCATTTTAAAGCCATTTTTAAGGCATTTCGCGCATACATGAAATGAACACATTTTTCTCCAAAACTATAACAGATGCAAGCTTGTCCTGTTTGGTGGAGATGATATTTAATAAAATAAGTAGAAATCCACTAAAAGTTTTGTTTGGTTATCTTGCAATCCCGAGATAATCGTCTCCATGCTCCAAATCCATTTTAAAGCCATTTTTAAGGCATTTCGCGCATACATGAAATGAACACATTTTTCTCCAAAACTATAACAGATGCAAGCTTGTCCTGTTTGGTGGAGATGATATTTAATAAAATAAGTAGAAATCCACTAAAAGTTTTGTTTGGTTATCTTGCAATCCCGAGATAATCGTCTCCATGCTCCAAATCCATTTTAAAGCCATTTTTAAGGCATTTCGCGCATACATGAAATGAACACATTTTTCTCCAAAACTATAACAGATGCAAGCTTGTCCTGTTTGGTGGAGATGATATTTAATAAAATAAGTAGAAATCCACTAAAAGTTTTGTTTGGTTATCTTGCAATCCCGAGATAATCGTCTCCATGCTCCAAATCCATTTTAAAGCCATTTTTAAGGCATTTCGCGCATACATGAAATGAACACATTTTTCTCCAAAACTATAACAGATGCAAGCTTGTCCTGTTTGGTGGAGATGATATTTAATAAAATAAGTAGAAATCCACTAAAAGTTTTGTTTGGTTATCTTGCAATCCCGAGATAATCGTCTCCATGCTCCAAATCCATTTTAAAGCCATTTTTAAGGCATTTCGCGCATACATGAAATGAACACATTTTTCTCCAAAACTATAACAGATGCAAGCTTGTCCTGTTTGGTGGAGATGATATTTAATAAAATAAGTAGAAATCCACTAAAAGTTTTGTTTGGTTATCTTGCAATCCCGAGATAATCGTCTCCATGCTCCAAATCCATTTTAAAGCCATTTTTAAGGCATTTCGCGCATACATGAAATGAACACATTTTTCTCCAAAACTATAACAGATGCAAGCTTGTCCTGTTTGGTGGAGATGATATTTAATAAAATAAGTAGAAATCCACTAAAAGTTTTGTTTGGTTATCTTGCAATCCCGAGATAATCGTCTCCATGCTCCAAATCCATTTTAAAGCCATTTTTAAGGCATTTCGCGCATACATGAAATGAACACATTTTTCTCCAAAACTATAACAGATGCAAGCTTGTCCTGTTTGGTGGAGATGATATTTAATAAAATAAGTAGAAATCCACTAAAAGTTTTGTTTGGTTATCTTGCAATCCCGAGATAATCGTCTCCATGCTCCAAATCCATTTTAAAGCCATTTTTAAGGCATTTCGCGCATACATGAAATGAACACATTTTTCTCCAAAACTATAACAGATGCAAGCTTGTCCTGTTTGGTGGAGATGATATTTAATAAAATAAGTAGAAATCCACTAAAAGTTTTGTTTGGTTATCTTGCAATCCCGAGATAATCGTCTCCATGCTCCAAATCCATTTTAAAGCCATTTTTAAGGCATTTCGCGCATACATGAAATGAACACATTTTTCTCCAAAACTATAACAGATGCAAGCTTGTCCTGTTTGGTGGAGATGATATTTAATAAAATAAGTAGAAATCCACTAAAAGTTTTGTTTGGTTATCTTGCAATCCCGAGATAATCGTCTCCATGCTCCAAATCCATTTTAAAGCCATTTTTAAGGCATTTCGCGCATACATGAAATGAACACATTTTTCTCCAAAACTATAACAGATGCAAGCTTGTCCTGTTTGGTGGAGATGATATTTAATAAAATAAGTAGAAATCCACTAAAAGTTTTGTTTGGTTATCTTGCAATCCCGAGATAATCGTCTCCATGCTCCAAATCCATTTTAAAGCCATTTTTAAGGCATTTCGCGCATACATGAAATGAACACATTTTTCTCCAAAACTATAACAGATGCAAGCTTGTCCTGTTTGGTGGAGATGATATTTAATAAAATAAGTAGAAATCCACTAAAAGTTTTGTTTGGTTATCTTGCAATCCCGAGATAATCGTCTCCATGCTCCAAATCCATTTTAAAGCCATTTTTAAGGCATTTCGCGCATACATGAAATGAACACATTTTTCTCCAAAACTATAACAGATGCAAGCTTGTCCTGTTTGGTGGAGATGATATTTAATAAAATAAGTAGAAATCCACTAAAAGTTTTGTTTGGTTATCTTGCAATCCCGAGATAATCGTCTCCATGCTCCAAATCCATTTTAAAGCCATTTTTAAGGCATTTCGCGCATACATGAAATGAACACATTTTTCTCCAAAACTATAACAGATGCAAGCTTGTCCTGTTTGGTGGAGATGATATTTAATAAAATAAGTAGAAATCCACTAAAAGTTTTGTTTGGTTATCTTGCAATCCCGAGATAATCGTCTCCATGCTCCAAATCCATTTTAAAGCCATTTTTAAGGCATTTCGCGCATACATGAAATGAACACATTTTTCTCCAAAACTATAACAGATGCAAGCTTGTCCTGTTTGGTGGAGATGATATTTAATAAAATAAGTAGAAATCCACTAAAAGTTTTGTTTGGTTATATTGCAATCCCGAGATAATCGTCTCCATGCTCTAAATCCATTTTAAAGCCATTTTTAAGGCATTTCGCGCATACATGAAATGAACACATTTTTCTCCAAAACTATAACAGATGCAAGCTTGTCCTGTTTGGTGGAGATGATATTTAATAAAATAAGTAGAAATCCACTAAAAGTTTTGTTTGGTTATCTTGCAATCCCGAGATAATCGTCTCCATGCTCCAAATCCATTTTAAAGCCATTTTTAAGGCATTTCGCGCATACATGAAATGAACACATTTTTCTCCAAAACTATAACAGATGCAAGCTTGTCCTGTTTGGTGGAGATGATATTTAATAAAATAAGTAGAAATCCACTAAAAGTTTTGTTTGGTTATCTTGCAATCCCGAGATAATCGTCTCCATGCTCCAAATCCATTTTAAAGCCATTTTTAAGGCATTTCGCGCATACATGAAATGAACACATTTTTCTCCAAAACTATAACAGATGCAAGCTTGTCCTGTTTGGTGGAGATGATATTTAATAAAATAAGTAGAAATCCACTAAAAGTTTTGTTTGGTTATCTTGCAATCCCGAGATAATCGTCTCCATGCTCCAAATCCATTTTAAAGCCATTTTTAAGGCATTTCGCGCATACATGAAATGAACACATTTTTCTCCAAAACTATAACAGATGCAAGCTTGTCCTGTTTGGTGGAGATGATATTTAATAAAATAAGTAGAAATCCACTAAAAGTTTTGTTTGGTTATCTTGCAATCCCGAGATAATCGTCTCCATGCTCCAAATCCATTTTAAAGCCATTTTTAAGGCATTTCGCGCATACATGAAATGAACACATTTTTCTCCAAAACTATAACAGATGCAAGCTTGTCCTGTTTGGTGGAGATGATATTTAATAAAATAAGTAGAAATCCACTAAAAGTTTTGTTTGGTTATCTTGCAATCCCGAGATAATCGTCTCCATGCTCCAAATCCATTTTAAAGCCATTTTTAAGGCATTTCGCGCATACATGAAATGAACACATTTTTCTCCAAAACTATAACAGATGCAAGCTTGTCCTGTTTGGTGGAGATGATATTTAATAAAATAAGTAGAAATCCACTAAAAGTTTTGTTTGGTTATCTTGCAATCCCGAGATAATCGTCTCCATGCTCCAAATCCATTTTAAAGCCATTTTTAAGGCATTTCGCGCATACATGAAATGAACACATTTTTCTCCAAAACTATAACAGATGCAAGCTTGTCCTGTTTGGTGGAGATGATATTTAATAAAATAAGTAGAAATCCACTAAAAGTTTTGTTTGGTTATCTTGCAATCCCGAGATAATCGTCTCCATGCTCCAAATCCATTTTAAAGCCATTTTTAAGGCATTTCGCGCATACATGAAATGAACACATTTTTCTCCAAAACTATAACAGATGCAAGCTTGTCCTGTTTGGTGGAGATGATATTTAATAAAATAAGTAGAAATCCACTAAAAGTTTTGTTTGGTTATCTTGCAATCCCGAGATAATCGTCTCCATGCTCCAAATCCATTTTAAAGCCATTTTTAAGGCATTTCGCGCATACATGAAATGAACACATTTTTCTCCAAAACTATAACAGATGCAAGCTTGTCCTGTTTGGTGGAGATGATATTTAATAAAATAAGTAGAAATCCACTAAAAGTTTTGTTTGGTTATCTTGCAATCCCGAGATAATCGTCTCCATGCTCCAAATCCATTTTAAAGCCATTTTTAAGGCATTTCGCGCATACATGAAATGAACACATTTTTCTCCAAAACTATAACAGATGCAAGCTTGTCCTGTTTGGTGGAGATGATATTTAATAAAATAAGTAGAAATCCACTAAAAGTTTTGTTTGGTTATCTTGCAATCCCGAGATAATCGTCTCCATGCTCCAAATCCATTTTAAAGCCATTTTTAAGGCATTTCGCGCATACATGAAATGAACACATTTTTCTCCAAAACTATAACAGATGCAAGCTTGTCCTGTTTGGTGGAGATGATATTTAATAAAATAAGTAGAAATCCACTAAAAGTTTTGTTTGGTTATCTTGCAATCCCGAGATAATCGTCTCCATGCTCCAAATCCATTTTAAAGCCATTTTTAAGGCATTTCGCGCATACATGAAATGAACACATTTTTCTCCAAAACTATAACAGATGCAAGCTTGTCCTGTTTGGTGGAGATGATATTTAATAAAATAAGTAGAAATCCACTAAAAGTTTTGTTTGGTTATCTTGCAATCCCGAGATAATCGTCTCCATGCTCCAAATCCATTTTAAAGCCATTTTTAAGGCATTTCGCGCATACATGAAATGAACACATTTTTCTCCAAAACTATAACAGATGCAAGCTTGTCCTGTTTGGTGGAGATGATATTTAATAAAATAAGTAGAAATCCACTAAAAGTTTTGTTTGGTTATCTTGCAATCCCGAGATAATCGTCTCCATGCTCCAAATCCATTTTAAAGCCATTTTTAAGGCATTTCGCGCATACATGAAATGAACACATTTTTCTCCAAAACTATAACAGATGCAAGCTTGTCCTGTTTGGTGGAGATGATATTTAATAAAATAAGTAGAAATCCACTAAAAGTTTTGTTTGGTTATCTTGCAATCCCGAGATAATCGTCTCCATGCTCCAAATCCATTTTAAAGCCATTTTTAAGGCATTTCGCGCATACATGAAATGAACACATTTTTCTCCAAAACTATAACAGATGCAAGCTTGTCCTGTTTGGTGGAGATGATATTTAATAAAATAAGTAGAAATCCACTAAAAGTTTTGTTTGGTTATCTTGCAATCCCGAGATAATCGTCTCCATGCTCCAAATCCATTTTAAAGCCATTTTTAAGGCATTTCGCGCATACATGAAATGAACACATTTTTCTCCAAAACTATAACAGATGCAAGCTTGTCCTGTTTGGTGGAGATGATATTTAATAAAATAAGTAGAAATCCACTAAAAGTTTTGTTTGGTTATCTTGCAATCCCGAGATAATCGTCTCCATGCTCCAAATCCATTTTAAAGCCATTTTTAAGGCATTTCGCGCATACATGAAATGAACACATTTTTCTCCAAAACTATAACAGATGCAAGCTTGTCCTGTTTGGTGGAGATGATATTTAATAAAATAAGTAGAAATCCACTAAAAGTTTTGTTTGGTTATCTTGCAATCCCGAGATAATCGTCTCCATGCTCCAAATCCATTTTAAAGCCATTTTTAAGGCATTTCGCGCATACATGAAATGAACACATTTTTCTCCAAAACTATAACAGATGCAAGCTTGTCCTGTTTGGTGGAGATGATATTTAATAAAATAAGTAGAAATCCACTAAAAGTTTTGTTTGGTTATCTTGCAATCCCGAGATAATCGTCTCCATGCTCCAAATCCATTTTAAAGCCATTTTTAAGGCATTTCGCGCATACATGAAATGAACACATTTTTCTCCAAAACTATAACAGATGCAAGCTTGTCCTGTTTGGTGGAGATGATATTTAATAAAATAAGTAGAAATCCACTAAAAGTTTTGTTTGGTTATCTTGCAATCCCGAGATAATCGTCTCCATGCTCCAAATCCATTTTAAAGCCATTTTTAAGGCATTTCGCGCATACATGAAATGAACACATTTTTCTCCAAAACTATAACAGATGCAAGCTTGTCCTGTTTGGTGGAGATGATATTTAATAAAATAAGTAGAAATCCACTAAAAGTTTTGTTTGGTTATCTTGCAATCCCGAGATAATCGTCTCCATGCTCCAAATCCATTTTAAAGCCATTTTTAAGGCATTTCGCGCATACATGAAATGAACACATTTTTCTCCAAAACTATAACAGATGCAAGCTTGTCCTGTTTGGTGGAGATGATATTTAATAAAATAAGTAGAAATCCACTAAAAGTTTTGTTTGGTTATCTTGCAATCCCGAGATAATCGTCTCCATGCTCCAAATCCATTTTAAAGCCATTTTTAAGGCATTTCGCGCATACATGAAATGAACACATTTTTCTCCAAAACTATAACAGATGCAAGCTTGTCCTGTTTGGTGGAGATGATATTTAATAAAATAAGTAGAAATCCACTAAAAGTTTTGTTTGGTTATCTTGCAATCCCGAGATAATCGTCTCCATGCTCCAAATCCATTTTAAAGCCATTTTTAAGGCATTTCGCGCATACATGAAATGAACACATTTTTCTCCAAAACTATAACAGATGCAAGCTTGTCCTGTTTGGTGGAGATGATATTTAATAAAATAAGTAGAAATCCACTAAAAGTTTTGTTTGGTTATCTTGCAATCCCGAGATAATCGTCTCCATGCTCCAAATCCATTTTAAAGCCATTTTTAAGGCATTTCGCGCATACATGAAATGAACACATTTTTCTCCAAAACTATAACAGATGCAAGCTTGTCCTGTTTGGTGGAGATGATATTTAATAAAATAAGTAGAAATCCACTAAAAGTTTTGTTTGGTTATCTTGCAATCCCGAGATAATCGTCTCCATGCTCCAAATCCATTTTAAAGCCATTTTTAAGGCATTTCGCGCATACATGAAATGAACACATTTTTCTCCAAAACTATAACAGATGCAAGCTTGTCCTGTTTGGTGGAGATGATATTTAATAAAATAAGTAGAAATCCACTAAAAGTTTTGTTTGGTTATCTTGCAATCCCGAGATAATCGTCTCCATGCTCCAAATCCATTTTAAAGCCATTTTTAAGGCATTTCGCGCATACATGAAATGAACACATTTTTCTCCAAAACTATAACAGATGCAAGCTTGTCCTGTTTGGTGGAGATGATATTTAATAAAATAAGTAGAAATCCACTAAAAGTTTTGTTTGGTTATCTTGCAATCCCGAGATAATCGTCTCCATGCTCCAAATCCATTTTAAAGCCATTTTTAAGGCATTTCGCGCATACATGAAATGAACACATTTTTCTCCAAAACTATAACAGATGCAAGCTTGTCCTGTTTGGTGGAGATGATATTTAATAAAATAAGTAGAAATCCACTAAAAGTTTTGTTTGGTTATCTTGCAATCCCGAGATAATCGTCTCCATGCTCCAAATCCATTTTAAAGCCATTTTTAAGGCATTTCGCGCATACATGAAATGAACACATTTTTCTCCAAAACTATAACAGATGCAAGCTTGTCCTGTTTGGTGGAGATGATATTTAATAAAATAAGTAGAAATCCACTAAAAGTTTTGTTTGGTTATCTTGCAATCCCGAGATAATCGTCTCCATGCTCCAAATCCATTTTAAAGCCATTTTTAAGGCATTTCGCGCATACATGAAATGAACACATTTTTCTCCAAAACTATAACAGATGCAAGCTTGTCCTGTTTGGTGGAGATGATATTTAATAAAATAAGTAGAAATCCACTAAAAGTTTTGTTTGGTTATCTTGCAATCCCGAGATAATCGTCTCCATGCTCCAAATCCATTTTAAAGCCATTTTTAAGGCATTTCGCGCATACATGAAATGAACACATTTTTCTCCAAAACTATAACAGATGCAAGCTTGTCCTGTTTGGTGGAGATGATATTTAATAAAATAAGTAGAAATCCACTAAAAGTTTTGTTTGGTTATCTTGCAATCCCGAGATAATCGTCTCCATGCTCCAAATCCATTTTAAAGCCATTTTTAAGGCATTTCGCGCATACATGAAATGAACACATTTTTCTCCAAAACTATAACAGATGCAAGCTTGTCCTGTTTGGTGGAGATGATATTTAATAAAATAAGTAGAAATCCACTAAAAGTTTTGTTTGGTTATCTTGCAATCCCGAGATAATCGTCTCCATGCTCCAAATCCATTTTAAAGCCATTTTTAAGGCATTTCGCGCATACATGAAATGAACACATTTTTCTCCAAAACTATAACAGATGCAAGCTTGTCCTGTTTGGTGGAGATGATATTTAATAAAATAAGTAGAAATCCACTAAAAGTTTTGTTTGGTTATCTTGCAATCCCGAGATAATCGTCTCCATGCTCCAAATCCATTTTAAAGCCATTTTTAAGGCATTTCGCGCATACATGAAATGAACACATTTTTCTCCAAAACTATAACAGATGCAAGCTTGTCCTGTTTGGTGGAGATGATATTTAATAAAATAAGTAGAAATCCACTAAAAGTTTTGTTTGGTTATCTTGCAATCCCGAGATAATCGTCTCCATGCTCCAAATCCATTTTAAAGCCATTTTTAAGGCATTTCGCGCATACATGAAATGAACACATTTTTCTCCAAAACTATAACAGATGCAAGCTTGTCCTGTTTGGTGGAGATGATATTTAATAAAATAAGTAGAAATCCACTAAAAGTTTTGTTTGGTTATCTTGCAATCCCGAGATAATCGTCTCCATGCTCCAAATCCATTTTAAAGCCATTTTTAAGGCATTTCGCGCATACATGAAATGAACACATTTTTCTCCAAAACTATAACAGATGCAAGCTTGTCCTGTTTGGTGGAGATGATATTTAATAAAATAAGTAGAAATCCACTAAAAGTTTTGTTTGGTTATCTTGCAATCCCGAGATAATCGTCTCCATGCTCCAAATCCATTTTAAAGCCATTTTTAAGGCATTTCGCGCATACATGAAATGAACACATTTTTCTCCAAAACTATAACAGATGCAAGCTTGTCCTGTTTGGTGGAGATGATATTTAATAAAATAAGTAGAAATCCACTAAAAGTTTTGTTTGGTTATCTTGCAATCCCGAGATAATCGTCTCCATGCTCCAAATCCATTTTAAAGCCATTTTTAAGGCATTTCGCGCATACATGAAATGAACACATTTTTCTCCAAAACTATAACAGATGCAAGCTTGTCCTGTTTGGTGGAGATGATATTTAATAAAATAAGTAGAAATCCACTAAAAGTTTTGTTTGGTTATCTTGCAATCCCGAGATAATCGTCTCCATGCTCCAAATCCATTTTAAAGCCATTTTTAAGGCATTTCGCGCATACATGAAATGAACACATTTTTCTCCAAAACTATAACAGATGCAAGCTTGTCCTGTTTGGTGGAGATGATATTTAATAAAATAAGTAGAAATCCACTAAAAGTTTTGTTTGGTTATCTTGCAATCCCGAGATAATCGTCTCCATGCTCCAAATCCATTTTAAAGCCATTTTTAAGGCATTTCGCGCATACATGAAATGAACACATTTTTCTCCAAAACTATAACAGATGCAAGCTTGTCCTGTTTGGTGGAGATGATATTTAATAAAATAAGTAGAAATCCACTAAAAGTTTTGTTTGGTTATCTTGCAATCCCGAGATAATCGTCTCCATGCTCCAAATCCATTTTAAAGCCATTTTTAAGGCATTTCGCGCATACATGAAATGAACACATTTTTCTCCAAAACTATAACAGATGCAAGCTTGTCCTGTTTGGTGGAGATGATATTTAATAAAATAAGTAGAAATCCACTAAAAGTTTTGTTTGGTTATCTTGCAATCCCGAGATAATCGTCTCCATGCTCCAAATCCATTTTAAAGCCATTTTTAAGGCATTTCGCGCATACATGAAATGAACACATTTTTCTCCAAAACTATAACAGATGCAAGCTTGTCCTGTTTGGTGGAGATGATATTTAATAAAATAAGTAGAAATCCACTAAAAGTTTTGT
Organism: Anomaloglossus baeobatrachus; assembly: GCF_048569485.1. Lineage (NCBI taxonomy): Eukaryota > Metazoa > Chordata > Amphibia > Anura > Aromobatidae > Anomaloglossus > Anomaloglossus baeobatrachus. Next base: position 176,104 of record NW_027442092.1, on the reverse strand, counting down.
TTGGTTATCTTGCAATCCCGAGATAATCGTCTCCATGCTCCAAATCCATTTTAAAGCCATTTTTAAGGCATTTCGCGCATACATGAAATGAACACATTTTTCTCCAAAACTATAACAGATGCAAGCTTGTCCTGTTTGGTGGAGATGATATTTAATAAAATAAGTAGAAATCCACTAAAAGTTTTGTTTGGTTATCTTGCAATCCCGAGATAATCGTCTCCATGCTCCAAATCCATTTTAAAGCCATTTTTAAGGCATTTCGCGCATACATGAAATGAACACATTTTTCTCCAAAACTATAACAGATGCAAGCTTGTCCTGTTTGGTGGAGATGATATTTAATAAAATAAGTAGAAATCCACTAAAAGTTTTGTTTGGTTATCTTGCAATCCCGAGATAATCGTCTCCATGCTCCAAATCCATTTTAAAGCCATTTTTAAGGCATTTCGCGCATACATGAAATGAACACATTTTTCTCCAAAACTATAACAGATGCAAGCTTGTCCTGTTTGGTGGAGATGATATTTAATAAAATAAGTAGAAATCCACTAAAAGTTTTGTTTGGTTATCTTGCAATCCCGAGATAATCGTCTCCATGCTCCAAATCCATTTTAAAGCCATTTTTAAGGCATTTCGCGCATACATGAAATGAACACATTTTTCTCCAAAACTATAACAGATGCAAGCTTGTCCTGTTTGGTGGAGATGATATTTAATAAAATAAGTAGAAATCCACTAAAAGTTTTGTTTGGTTATCTTGCAATCCCGAGATAATCGTCTCCATGCTCCAAATCCATTTTAAAGCCATTTTTAAGGCATTTCGCGCATACATGAAATGAACACATTTTTCTCCAAAACTATAACAGATGCAAGCTTGTCCTGTTTGGTGGAGATGATATTTAATAAAATAAGTAGAAATCCACTAAAAGTTTTGTTTGGTTATCTTGCAATCCCGAGATAATCGTCTCCATGCTCCAAATCCATTTTAAAGCCATTTTTAAGGCATTTCGCGCATACATGAAATGAACACATTTTTCTCCAAAACTATAACAGATGCAAGCTTGTCCTGTTTGGTGGAGATGATATTTAATAAAATAAGTAGAAATCCACTAAAAGTTTTGTTTGGTTATCTTGCAATCCCGAGATAATCGTCTCCATGCTCCAAATCCATTTTAAAGCCATTTTTAAGGCATTTCGCGCATACATGAAATGAACACATTTTTCTCCAAAACTATAACAGATGCAAGCTTGTCCTGTTTGGTGGAGATGATATTTAATAAAATAAGTAGAAATCCACTAAAAGTTTTGTTTGGTTATCTTGCAATCCCGAGATAATCGTCTCCATGCTCCAAATCCATTTTAAAGCCATTTTTAAGGCATTTCGCGCATACATGAAATGAACACATTTTTCTCCAAAACTATAACAGATGCAAGCTTGTCCTGTTTGGTGGAGATGATATTTAATAAAATAAGTAGAAATCCACTAAAAGTTTTGTTTGGTTATCTTGCAATCCCGAGATAATCGTCTCCATGCTCCAAATCCATTTTAAAGCCATTTTTAAGGCATTTCGCGCATACATGAAATGAACACATTTTTCTCCAAAACTATAACAGATGCAAGCTTGTCCTGTTTGGTGGAGATGATATTTAATAAAATAAGTAGAAATCCACTAAAAGTTTTGTTTGGTTATCTTGCAATCCCGAGATAATCGTCTCCATGCTCCAAATCCATTTTAAAGCCATTTTTAAGGCATTTCGCGCATACATGAAATGAACACATTTTTCTCCAAAACTATAACAGATGCAAGCTTGTCCTGTTTGGTGGAGATGATATTTAATAAAATAAGTAGAAATCCACTAAAAGTTTTGTTTGGTTATCTTGCAATCCCGAGATAATCGTCTCCATGCTCCAAATCCATTTTAAAGCCATTTTTAAGGCATTTCGCGCATACATGAAATGAACACATTTTTCTCCAAAACTATAACAGATGCAAGCTTGTCCTGTTTGGTGGAGATGATATTTAATAAAATAAGTAGAAATCCACTAAAAGTTTTGTTTGGTTATCTTGCAATCCCGAGATAATCGTCTCCATGCTCCAAATCCATTTTAAAGCCATTTTTAAGGCATTTCGCGCATACATGAAATGAACACATTTTTCTCCAAAACTATAACAGATGCAAGCTTGTCCTGTTTGGTGGAGATGATATTTAATAAAATAAGTAGAAATCCACTAAAAGTTTTGTTTGGTTATCTTGCAATCCCGAGATAATCGTCTCCATGCTCCAAATCCATTTTAAAGCCATTTTTAAGGCATTTCGCGCATACATGAAATGAACACATTTTTCTCCAAAACTATAACAGATGCAAGCTTGTCCTGTTTGGTGGAGATGATATTTAATAAAATAAGTAGAAATCCACTAAAAGTTTTGTTTGGTTATCTTGCAATCCCGAGATAATCGTCTCCATGCTCCAAATCCATTTTAAAGCCATTTTTAAGGCATTTCGCGCATACATGAAATGAACACATTTTTCTCCAAAACTATAACAGATGCAAGCTTGTCCTGTTTGGTGGAGATGATATTTAATAAAATAAGTAGAAATCCACTAAAAGTTTTGTTTGGTTATCTTGCAATCCCGAGATAATCGTCTCCATGCTCCAAATCCATTTTAAAGCCATTTTTAAGGCATTTCGCGCATACATGAAATGAACACATTTTTCTCCAAAACTATAACAGATGCAAGCTTGTCCTGTTTGGTGGAGATGATATTTAATAAAATAAGTAGAAATCCACTAAAAGTTTTGTTTGGTTATCTTGCAATCCCGAGATAATCGTCTCCATGCTCCAAATCCATTTTAAAGCCATTTTTAAGGCATTTCGCGCATACATGAAATGAACACATTTTTCTCCAAAACTATAACAGATGCAAGCTTGTCCTGTTTGGTGGAGATGATATTTAATAAAATAAGTAGAAATCCACTAAAAGTTTTGTTTGGTTATCTTGCAATCCCGAGATAATCGTCTCCATGCTCCAAATCCATTTTAAAGCCATTTTTAAGGCATTTCGCGCATACATGAAATGAACACATTTTTCTCCAAAACTATAACAGATGCAAGCTTGTCCTGTTTGGTGGAGATGATATTTAATAAAATAAGTAGAAATCCACTAAAAGTTTTGTTTGGTTATCTTGCAATCCCGAGATAATCGTCTCCATGCTCCAAATCCATTTTAAAGCCATTTTTAAGGCATTTCGCGCATACATGAAATGAACACATTTTTCTCCAAAACTATAACAGATGCAAGCTTGTCCTGTTTGGTGGAGATGATATTTAATAAAATAAGTAGAAATCCACTAAAAGTTTTGTTTGGTTATCTTGCAATCCCGAGATAATCGTCTCCATGCTCCAAATCCATTTTAAAGCCATTTTTAAGGCATTTCGCGCATACATGAAATGAACACATTTTTCTCCAAAACTATAACAGATGCAAGCTTGTCCTGTTTGGTGGAGATGATATTTAATAAAATAAGTAGAAATCCACTAAAAGTTTTGTTTGGTTATCTTGCAATCCCGAGATAATCGTCTCCATGCTCCAAATCCATTTTAAAGCCATTTTTAAGGCATTTCGCGCATACATGAAATGAACACATTTTTCTCCAAAACTATAACAGATGCAAGCTTGTCCTGTTTGGTGGAGATGATATTTAATAAAATAAGTAGAAATCCACTAAAAGTTTTGTTTGGTTATCTTGCAATCCCGAGATAATCGTCTCCATGCTCCAAATCCATTTTAAAGCCATTTTTAAGGCATTTCGCGCATACATGAAATGAACACATTTTTCTCCAAAACTATAACAGATGCAAGCTTGTCCTGTTTGGTGGAGATGATATTTAATAAAATAAGTAGAAATCCACTAAAAGTTTTGTTTGGTTATCTTGCAATCCCGAGATAATCGTCTCCATGCTCCAAATCCATTTTAAAGCCATTTTTAAGGCATTTCGCGCATACATGAAATGAACACATTTTTCTCCAAAACTATAACAGATGCAAGCTTGTCCTGTTTGGTGGAGATGATATTTAATAAAATAAGTAGAAATCCACTAAAAGTTTTGTTTGGTTATCTTGCAATCCCGAGATAATCGTCTCCATGCTCCAAATCCATTTTAAAGCCATTTTTAAGGCATTTCGCGCATACATGAAATGAACACATTTTTCTCCAAAACTATAACAGATGCAAGCTTGTCCTGTTTGGTGGAGATGATATTTAATAAAATAAGTAGAAATCCACTAAAAGTTTTGTTTGGTTATCTTGCAATCCCGAGATAATCGTCTCCATGCTCCAAATCCATTTTAAAGCCATTTTTAAGGCATTTCGCGCATACATGAAATGAACACATTTTTCTCCAAAACTATAACAGATGCAAGCTTGTCCTGTTTGGTGGAGATGATATTTAATAAAATAAGTAGAAATCCACTAAAAGTTTTGTTTGGTTATCTTGCAATCCCGAGATAATCGTCTCCATGCTCCAAATCCATTTTAAAGCCATTTTTAAGGCATTTCGCGCATACATGAAATGAACACATTTTTCTCCAAAACTATAACAGATGCAAGCTTGTCCTGTTTGGTGGAGATGATATTTAATAAAATAAGTAGAAATCCACTAAAAGTTTTGTTTGGTTATCTTGCAATCCCGAGATAATCGTCTCCATGCTCCAAATCCATTTTAAAGCCATTTTTAAGGCATTTCGCGCATACATGAAATGAACACATTTTTCTCCAAAACTATAACAGATGCAAGCTTGTCCTGTTTGGTGGAGATGATATTTAATAAAATAAGTAGAAATCCACTAAAAGTTTTGTTTGGTTATCTTGCAATCCCGAGATAATCGTCTCCATGCTCCAAATCCATTTTAAAGCCATTTTTAAGGCATTTCGCGCATACATGAAATGAACACATTTTTCTCCAAAACTATAACAGATGCAAGCTTGTCCTGTTTGGTGGAGATGATATTTAATAAAATAAGTAGAAATCCACTAAAAGTTTTGTTTGGTTATCTTGCAATCCCGAGATAATCGTCTCCATGCTCCAAATCCATTTTAAAGCCATTTTTAAGGCATTTCGCGCATACATGAAATGAACACATTTTTCTCCAAAACTATAACAGATGCAAGCTTGTCCTGTTTGGTGGAGATGATATTTAATAAAATAAGTAGAAATCCACTAAAAGTTTTGTTTGGTTATCTTGCAATCCCGAGATAATCGTCTCCATGCTCCAAATCCATTTTAAAGCCATTTTTAAGGCATTTCGCGCATACATGAAATGAACACATTTTTCTCCAAAACTATAACAGATGCAAGCTTGTCCTGTTTGGTGGAGATGATATTTAATAAAATAAGTAGAAATCCACTAAAAGTTTTGTTTGGTTATCTTGCAATCCCGAGATAATCGTCTCCATGCTCCAAATCCATTTTAAAGCCATTTTTAAGGCATTTCGCGCATACATGAAATGAACACATTTTTCTCCAAAACTATAACAGATGCAAGCTTGTCCTGTTTGGTGGAGATGATATTTAATAAAATAAGTAGAAATCCACTAAAAGTTTTGTTTGGTTATCTTGCAATCCCGAGATAATCGTCTCCATGCTCCAAATCCATTTTAAAGCCATTTTTAAGGCATTTCGCGCATACATGAAATGAACACATTTTTCTCCAAAACTATAACAGATGCAAGCTTGTCCTGTTTGGTGGAGATGATATTTAATAAAATAAGTAGAAATCCACTAAAAGTTTTGTTTGGTTATCTTGCAATCCCGAGATAATCGTCTCCATGCTCCAAATCCATTTTAAAGCCATTTTTAAGGCATTTCGCGCATACATGAAATGAACACATTTTTCTCCAAAACTATAACAGATGCAAGCTTGTCCTGTTTGGTGGAGATGATATTTAATAAAATAAGTAGAAATCCACTAAAAGTTTTGTTTGGTTATCTTGCAATCCCGAGATAATCGTCTCCATGCTCCAAATCCATTTTAAAGCCATTTTTAAGGCATTTCGCGCATACATGAAATGAACACATTTTTCTCCAAAACTATAACAGATGCAAGCTTGTCCTGTTTGGTGGAGATGATATTTAATAAAATAAGTAGAAATCCACTAAAAGTTTTGTTTGGTTATCTTGCAATCCCGAGATAATCGTCTCCATGCTCCAAATCCATTTTAAAGCCATTTTTAAGGCATTTCGCGCATACATGAAATGAACACATTTTTCTCCAAAACTATAACAGATGCAAGCTTGTCCTGTTTGGTGGAGATGATATTTAATAAAATAAGTAGAAATCCACTAAAAGTTTTGTTTGGTTATCTTGCAATCCCGAGATAATCGTCTCCATGCTCCAAATCCATTTTAAAGCCATTTTTAAGGCATTTCGCGCATACATGAAATGAACACATTTTTCTCCAAAACTATAACAGATGCAAGCTTGTCCTGTTTGGTGGAGATGATATTTAATAAAATAAGTAGAAATCCACTAAAAGTTTTGTTTGGTTATCTTGCAATCCCGAGATAATCGTCTCCATGCTCCAAATCCATTTTAAAGCCATTTTTAAGGCATTTCGCGCATACATGAAATGAACACATTTTTCTCCAAAACTATAACAGATGCAAGCTTGTCCTGTTTGGTGGAGATGATATTTAATAAAATAAGTAGAAATCCACTAAAAGTTTTGTTTGGTTATCTTGCAATCCCGAGATAATCGTCTCCATGCTCCAAATCCATTTTAAAGCCATTTTTAAGGCATTTCGCGCATACATGAAATGAACACATTTTTCTCCAAAACTATAACAGATGCAAGCTTGTCCTGTTTGGTGGAGATGATATTTAATAAAATAAGTAGAAATCCACTAAAAGTTTTGTTTGGTTATCTTGCAATCCCGAGATAATCGTCTCCATGCTCCAAATCCATTTTAAAGCCATTTTTAAGGCATTTCGCGCATACATGAAATGAACACATTTTTCTCCAAAACTATAACAGATGCAAGCTTGTCCTGTTTGGTGGAGATGATATTTAATAAAATAAGTAGAAATCCACTAAAAGTTTTGTTTGGTTATCTTGCAATCCCGAGATAATCGTCTCCATGCTCCAAATCCATTTTAAAGCCATTTTTAAGGCATTTCGCGCATACATGAAATGAACACATTTTTCTCCAAAACTATAACAGATGCAAGCTTGTCCTGTTTGGTGGAGATGATATTTAATAAAATAAGTAGAAATCCACTAAAAGTTTTGTTTGGTTATCTTGCAATCCCGAGATAATCGTCTCCATGCTCCAAATCCATTTTAAAGCCATTTTTAAGGCATTTCGCGCATACATGAAATGAACACATTTTTCTCCAAAACTATAACAGATGCAAGCTTGTCCTGTTTGGTGGAGATGATATTTAATAAAATAAGTAGAAATCCACTAAAAGTTTTGTTTGGTTATCTTGCAATCCCGAGATAATCGTCTCCATGCTCCAAATCCATTTTAAAGCCATTTTTAAGGCATTTCGCGCATACATGAAATGAACACATTTTTCTCCAAAACTATAACAGATGCAAGCTTGTCCTGTTTGGTGGAGATGATATTTAATAAAATAAGTAGAAATCCACTAAAAGTTTTGTTTGGTTATCTTGCAATCCCGAGATAATCGTCTCCATGCTCCAAATCCATTTTAAAGCCATTTTTAAGGCATTTCGCGCATACATGAAATGAACACATTTTTCTCCAAAACTATAACAGATGCAAGCTTGTCCTGTTTGGTGGAGATGATATTTAATAAAATAAGTAGAAATCCACTAAAAGTTTTGTTTGGTTATCTTGCAATCCCGAGATAATCGTCTCCATGCTCCAAATCCATTTTAAAGCCATTTTTAAGGCATTTCGCGCATACATGAAATGAACACATTTTTCTCCAAAACTATAACAGATGCAAGCTTGTCCTGTTTGGTGGAGATGATATTTAATAAAATAAGTAGAAATCCACTAAAAGTTTTGTTTGGTTATCTTGCAATCCCGAGATAATCGTCTCCATGCTCCAAATCCATTTTAAAGCCATTTTTAAGGCATTTCGCGCATACATGAAATGAACACATTTTTCTCCAAAACTATAACAGATGCAAGCTTGTCCTGTTTGGTGGAGATGATATTTAATAAAATAAGTAGAAATCCACTAAAAGTTTTGTTTGGTTATCTTGCAATCCCGAGATAATCGTCTCCATGCTCCAAATCCATTTTAAAGCCATTTTTAAGGCATTTCGCGCATACATGAAATGAACACATTTTTCTCCAAAACTATAACAGATGCAAGCTTGTCCTGTTTGGTGGAGATGATATTTAATAAAATAAGTAGAAATCCACTAAAAGTTTTGTTTGGTTATCTTGCAATCCCGAGATAATCGTCTCCATGCTCCAAATCCATTTTAAAGCCATTTTTAAGGCATTTCGCGCATACATGAAATGAACACATTTTTCTCCAAAACTATAACAGATGCAAGCTTGTCCTGTTTGGTGGAGATGATATTTAATAAAATAAGTAGAAATCCACTAAAAGTTTTGTTTGGTTATCTTGCAATCCCGAGATAATCGTCTCCATGCTCCAAATCCATTTTAAAGCCATTTTTAAGGCATTTCGCGCATACATGAAATGAACACATTTTTCTCCAAAACTATAACAGATGCAAGCTTGTCCTGTTTGGTGGAGATGATATTTAATAAAATAAGTAGAAATCCACTAAAAGTTTTGTTTGGTTATCTTGCAATCCCGAGATAATCGTCTCCATGCTCCAAATCCATTTTAAAGCCATTTTTAAGGCATTTCGCGCATACATGAAATGAACACATTTTTCTCCAAAACTATAACAGATGCAAGCTTGTCCTGTTTGGTGGAGATGATATTTAATAAAATAAGTAGAAATCCACTAAAAGTTTTGTTTGGTTATCTTGCAATCCCGAGATAATCGTCTCCATGCTCCAAATCCATTTTAAAGCCATTTTTAAGGCATTTCGCGCATACATGAAATGAACACATTTTTCTCCAAAACTATAACAGATGCAAGCTTGTCCTGTTTGGTGGAGATGATATTTAATAAAATAAGTAGAAATCCACTAAAAGTTTTGTTTGGTTATCTTGCAATCCCGAGATAATCGTCTCCATGCTCCAAATCCATTTTAAAGCCATTTTTAAGGCATTTCGCGCATACATGAAATGAACACATTTTTCTCCAAAACTATAACAGATGCAAGCTTGTCCTGTTTGGTGGAGATGATATTTAATAAAATAAGTAGAAATCCACTAAAAGTTTTGTTTGGTTATCTTGCAATCCCGAGATAATCGTCTCCATGCTCCAAATCCATTTTAAAGCCATTTTTAAGGCATTTCGCGCATACATGAAATGAACACATTTTTCTCCAAAACTATAACAGATGCAAGCTTGTCCTGTTTGGTGGAGATGATATTTAATAAAATAAGTAGAAATCCACTAAAAGTTTTGTTTGGTTATCTTGCAATCCCGAGATAATCGTCTCCATGCTCCAAATCCATTTTAAAGCCATTTTTAAGGCATTTCGCGCATACATGAAATGAACACATTTTTCTCCAAAACTATAACAGATGCAAGCTTGTCCTGTTTGGTGGAGATGATATTTAATAAAATAAGTAGAAATCCACTAAAAGTTTTGTTTGGTTATCTTGCAATCCCGAGATAATCGTCTCCATGCTCCAAATCCATTTTAAAGCCATTTTTAAGGCATTTCGCGCATACATGAAATGAACACATTTTTCTCCAAAACTATAACAGATGCAAGCTTGTCCTGTTTGGTGGAGATGATATTTAATAAAATAAGTAGAAATCCACTAAAAGTTTTGTTTGGTTATCTTGCAATCCCGAGATAATCGTCTCCATGCTCCAAATCCATTTTAAAGCCATTTTTAAGGCATTTCGCGCATACATGAAATGAACACATTTTTCTCCAAAACTATAACAGATGCAAGCTTGTCCTGTTTGGTGGAGATGATATTTAATAAAATAAGTAGAAATCCACTAAAAGTTTTGTTTGGTTATCTTGCAATCCCGAGATAATCGTCTCCATGCTCCAAATCCATTTTAAAGCCATTTTTAAGGCATTTCGCGCATACATGAAATGAACACATTTTTCTCCAAAACTATAACAGATGCAAGCTTGTCCTGTTTGGTGGAGATGATATTTAATAAAATAAGTAGAAATCCACTAAAAGTTTTGTTTGGTTATCTTGCAATCCCGAGATAATCGTCTCCATGCTCCAAATCCATTTTAAAGCCATTTTTAAGGCATTTCGCGCATACATGAAATGAACACATTTTTCTCCAAAACTATAACAGATGCAAGCTTGTCCTGTTTGGTGGAGATGATATTTAATAAAATAAGTAGAAATCCACTAAAAGTTTTGTTTGGTTATCTTGCAATCCCGAGATAATCGTCTCCATGCTCCAAATCCATTTTAAAGCCATTTTTAAGGCATTTCGCGCATACATGAAATGAACACATTTTTCTCCAAAACTATAACAGATGCAAGCTTGTCCTGTTTGGTGGAGATGATATTTAATAAAATAAGTAGAAATCCACTAAAAGTTTTGTTTGGTTATCTTGCAATCCCGAGATAATCGTCTCCATGCTCCAAATCCATTTTAAAGCCATTTTTAAGGCATTTCGCGCATACATGAAATGAACACATTTTTCTCCAAAACTATAACAGATGCAAGCTTGTCCTGTTTGGTGGAGATGATATTTAATAAAATAAGTAGAAATCCACTAAAAGTTTTGTTTGGTTATCTTGCAATCCCGAGATAATCGTCTCCATGCTCCAAATCCATTTTAAAGCCATTTTTAAGGCATTTCGCGCATACATGAAATGAACACATTTTTCTCCAAAACTATAACAGATGCAAGCTTGTCCTGTTTGGTGGAGATGATATTTAATAAAATAAGTAGAAATCCACTAAAAGTTTTGTTTGGTTATCTTGCAATCCCGAGATAATCGTCTCCATGCTCCAAATCCATTTTAAAGCCATTTTTAAGGCATTTCGCGCATACATGAAATGAACACATTTTTCTCCAAAACTATAACAGATGCAAGCTTGTCCTGTTTGGTGGAGATGATATTTAATAAAATAAGTAGAAATCCACTAAAAGTTTTGTTTGGTTATCTTGCAATCCCGAGATAATCGTCTCCATGCTCCAAATCCATTTTAAAGCCATTTTTAAGGCATTTCGCGCATACATGAAATGAACACATTTTTCTCCAAAACTATAACAGATGCAAGCTTGTCCTGTTTGGTGGAGATGATATTTAATAAAATAAGTAGAAATCCACTAAAAGTTTTGTTTGGTTATCTTGCAATCCCGAGATAATCGTCTCCATGCTCCAAATCCATTTTAAAGCCATTTTTAAGGCATTTCGCGCATACATGAAATGAACACATTTTTCTCCAAAACTATAACAGATGCAAGCTTGTCCTGTTTGGTGGAGATGATATTTAATAAAATAAGTAGAAATCCACTAAAAGTTTTGTTTGGTTATCTTGCAATCCCGAGATAATCGTCTCCATGCTCCAAATCCATTTTAAAGCCATTTTTAAGGCATTTCGCGCATACATGAAATGAACACATTTTTCTCCAAAACTATAACAGATGCAAGCTTGTCCTGTTTGGTGGAGATGATATTTAATAAAATAAGTAGAAATCCACTAAAAGTTTTGTTTGGTTATCTTGCAATCCCGAGATAATCGTCTCCATGCTCCAAATCCATTTTAAAGCTCATTTTTAAGGCATTTCGCGCATACATGAAATGAACACATTTTTCTCCAAAACTATAACAGATGCAAGCTTGTCCTGTTTGGTGGAGATGATATTTAATAAAATAAGTAGAAATCCACTAAAAGTTTTGTTTGGTTATCTTGCAATCCCGAGATAATCGTCTCCATGCTCCAAATCCATTTTAAAGCCATTTTTAAGGCATTTCGCGCATACATGAAATGAACACATTTTTCTCCAAAACTATAACAGATGCAAGCTTGTCCTGTTTGGTGGAGATGATATTTAATAAAATAAGTAGAAATCCACTAAAAGTTTTGTTTGGTTATCTTGCAATCCCGAGATAATCGTCTCCATGCTCCAAATCCATTTTAAAGCCATTTTTAAGGCATTTCGCGCATACATGAAATGAACACATTTTTCTCCAAAACTATAACAGATGCAAGCTTGTCCTGTTTGGTGGAGATGATATTTAATAAAATAAGTAGAAATCCACTAAAAGTTTTGTTTGGTTATCTTGCAATCCCGAGATAATCGTCTCCATGCTCCAAATCCATTTTAAAGCCATTTTTAAGGCATTTCGCGCATACATGAAATGAACACATTTTTCTCCAAAACTATAACAGATGCAAGCTTGTCCTGTTTGGTGGAGATGATATTTAATAAAATAAGTAGAAATCCACTAAAAGTTTTGTTTGGTTATCTTGCAATCCCGAGATAATCGTCTCCATGCTCCAAATCCATTTTAAAGCCATTTTTAAGGCATTTCGCGCATACATGAAATGAACACATTTTTCTCCAAAACTATAACAGATGCAAGCTTGTCCTGTTTGGTGGAGATGATATTTAATAAAATAAGTAGAAATCCACTAAAAGTTTTGTTTGGTTATCTTGCAATCCCGAGATAATCGTCTCCATGCTCCAAATCCATTTTAAAGCCATTTTTAAGGCATTTCGCGCATACATGAAATGAACACATTTTTCTCCAAAACTATAACAGATGCAAGCTTGTCCTGTTTGGTGGAGATGATATTTAATAAAATAAGTAGAAATCCACTAAAAGTTTTGTTTGGTTATCTTGCAATCCCGAGATAATCGTCTCCATGCTCCAAATCCATTTTAAAGCCATTTTTAAGGCATTTCGCGCATACATGAAATGAACACATTTTTCTCCAAAACTATAACAGATGCAAGCTTGTCCTGTTTGGTGGAGATGATATTTAATAAAATAAGTAGAAATCCACTAAAAGTTTTGTTTGGTTATCTTGCAATCCCGAGATAATCGTCTCCATGCTCCAAATCCATTTTAAAGCCATTTTTAAGGCATTTCGCGCATACATGAAATGAACACATTTTTCTCCAAAACTATAACAGATGCAAGCTTGTCCTGTTTGGTGGAGATGATATTTAATAAAATAAGTAGAAATCCACTAAAAGTTTTGTTTGGTTATCTTGCAATCCCGAGATAATCGTCTCCATGCTCCAAATCCATTTTAAAGCCATTTTTAAGGCATTTCGCGCATACATGAAATGAACACATTTTTCTCCAAAACTATAACAGATGCAAGCTTGTCCTGTTTGGTGGAGATGATATTTAATAAAATAAGTAGAAATCCACTAAAAGTTTTGTTTGGTTATCTTGCAATCCCGAGATAATCGTCTCCATGCTCCAAATCCATTTTAAAGCCATTTTTAAGGCATTTCGCGCATACATGAAATGAACACATTTTTCTCCAAAACTATAACAGATGCAAGCTTGTCCTGTTTGGTGGAGATGATATTTAATAAAATAAGTAGAAATCCACTAAAAGTTTTGTTTGGTTATCTTGCAATCCCGAGATAATCGTCTCCATGCTCCAAATCCATTTTAAAGCCATTTTTAAGGCATTTCGCGCATACATGAAATGAACACATTTTTCTCCAAAACTATAACAGATGCAAGCTTGTCCTGTTTGGTGGAGATGATATTTAATAAAATAAGTAGAAATCCACTAAAAGTTTTGTTTGGTTATCTTGCAATCCCGAGATAATCGTCTCCATGCTCCAAATCCATTTTAAAGCCATTTTTAAGGCATTTCGCGCATACATGAAATGAACACATTTTTCTCCAAAACTATAACAGATGCAAGCTTGTCCTGTTTGGTGGAGATGATATTTAATAAAATAAGTAGAAATCCACTAAAAGTTTTGTTTGGTTATCTTGCAATCCCGAGATAATCGTCTCCATGCTCCAAATCCATTTTAAAGCCATTTTTAAGGCATTTCGCGCATACATGAAATGAACACATTTTTCTCCAAAACTATAACAGATGCAAGCTTGTCCTGTTTGGTGGAGATGATATTTAATAAAATAAGTAGAAATCCACTAAAAGTTTTGTTTGGTTATCTTGCAATCCCGAGATAATCGTCTCCATGCTCCAAATCCATTTTAAAGCCATTTTTAAGGCATTTCGCGCATACATGAAATGAACACATTTTTCTCCAAAACTATAACAGATGCAAGCTTGTCCTGTTTGGTGGAGATGATATTTAATAAAATAAGTAGAAATCCACTAAAAGTTTTGTTTGGTTATCTTGCAATCCCGAGATAATCGTCTCCATGCTCCAAATCCATTTTAAAGCCATTTTTAAGGCATTTCGCGCATACATGAAATGAACACATTTTTCTCCAAAACTATAACAGATGCAAGCTTGTCCTGTTTGGTGGAGATGATATTTAATAAAATAAGTAGAAATCCACTAAAAGTTTTGTTTGGTTATCTTGCAATCCCGAGATAATCGTCTCCATGCTCCAAATCCATTTTAAAGCCATTTTTAAGGCATTTCGCGCATACATGAAATGAACACATTTTTCTCCAAAACTATAACAGATGCAAGCTTGTCCTGTTTGGTGGAGATGATATTTAATAAAATAAGTAGAAATCCACTAAAAGTTTTGTTTGGTTATCTTGCAATCCCGAGATAATCGTCTCCATGCTCCAAATCCATTTTAAAGCCATTTTTAAGGCATTTCGCGCATACATGAAATGAACACATTTTTCTCCAAAACTATAACAGATGCAAGCTTGTCCTGTTTGGTGGAGATGATATTTAATAAAATAAGTAGAAATCCACTAAAAGTTTTGTTTGGTTATCTTGCAATCCCGAGATAATCGTCTCCATGCTCCAAATCCATTTTAAAGCCATTTTTAAGGCATTTCGCGCATACATGAAATGAACACATTTTTCTCCAAAACTATAACAGATGCAAGCTTGTCCTGTTTGGTGGAGATGATATTTAATAAAATAAGTAGAAATCCACTAAAAGTTTTGTTTGGTTATCTTGCAATCCCGAGATAATCGTCTCCATGCTCCAAATCCATTTTAAAGCCATTTTTAAGGCATTTCGCGCATACATGAAATGAACACATTTTTCTCCAAAACTATAACAGATGCAAGCTTGTCCTGTTTGGTGGAGATGATATTTAATAAAATAAGTAGAAATCCACTAAAAGTTTTGTTTGGTTATCTTGCAATCCCGAGATAATCGTCTCCATGCTCCAAATCCATTTTAAAGCCATTTTTAAGGCATTTCGCGCATACATGAAATGAACACATTTTTCTCCAAAACTATAACAGATGCAAGCTTGTCCTGTTTGGTGGAGATGATATTTAATAAAATAAGTAGAAATCCACTAAAAGTTTTGTTTGGTTATCTTGCAATCC
This sequence comes from Anomaloglossus baeobatrachus, assembly GCF_048569485.1. Taxonomy (NCBI): domain Eukaryota; kingdom Metazoa; phylum Chordata; class Amphibia; order Anura; family Aromobatidae; genus Anomaloglossus; species Anomaloglossus baeobatrachus. Next base: position 160,564 of record NW_027442092.1, on the reverse strand, counting down.
CGAGATAATCGTCTCCATGCTCCAAATCCATTTTAAAGCCATTTTTAAGGCATTTCGCGCATACATGAAATGAACACATTTTTCTCCAAAACTATAACAGATGCAAGCTTGTCCTGTTTGGTGGAGATGATATTTAATAAAATAAGTAGAAATCCACTAAAAGTTTTGTTTGGTTATCTTGCAATCCCGAGATAATCGTCTCCATGCTCCAAATCCATTTTAAAGCCATTTTTAAGGCATTTCGCGCATACATGAAATGAACACATTTTTCTCCAAAACTATAACAGATGCAAGCTTGTCCTGTTTGGTGGAGATGATATTTAATAAAATAAGTAGAAATCCACTAAAAGTTTTGTTTGGTTATCTTGCAATCCCGAGATAATCGTCTCCATGCTCCAAATCCATTTTAAAGCCATTTTTAAGGCATTTCGCGCATACATGAAATGAACACATTTTTCTCCAAAACTATAACAGATGCAAGCTTGTCCTGTTTGGTGGAGATGATATTTAATAAAATAAGTAGAAATCCACTAAAAGTTTTGTTTGGTTATCTTGCAATCCCGAGATAATCGTCTCCATGCTCCAAATCCATTTTAAAGCCATTTTTAAGGCATTTCGCGCATACATGAAATGAACACATTTTTCTCCAAAACTATAACAGATGCAAGCTTGTCCTGTTTGGTGGAGATGATATTTAATAAAATAAGTAGAAATCCACTAAAAGTTTTGTTTGGTTATCTTGCAATCCCGAGATAATCGTCTCCATGCTCCAAATCCATTTTAAAGCCATTTTTAAGGCATTTCGCGCATACATGAAATGAACACATTTTTCTCCAAAACTATAACAGATGCAAGCTTGTCCTGTTTGGTGGAGATGATATTTAATAAAATAAGTAGAAATCCACTAAAAGTTTTGTTTGGTTATCTTGCAATCCCGAGATAATCGTCTCCATGCTCCAAATCCATTTTAAAGCCATTTTTAAGGCATTTCGCGCATACATGAAATGAACACATTTTTCTCCAAAACTATAACAGATGCAAGCTTGTCCTGTTTGGTGGAGATGATATTTAATAAAATAAGTAGAAATCCACTAAAAGTTTTGTTTGGTTATCTTGCAATCCCGAGATAATCGTCTCCATGCTCCAAATCCATTTTAAAGCCATTTTTAAGGCATTTCGCGCATACATGAAATGAACACATTTTTCTCCAAAACTATAACAGATGCAAGCTTGTCCTGTTTGGTGGAGATGATATTTAATAAAATAAGTAGAAATCCACTAAAAGTTTTGTTTGGTTATCTTGCAATCCCGAGATAATCGTCTCCATGCTCCAAATCCATTTTAAAGCCATTTTTAAGGCATTTCGCGCATACATGAAATGAACACATTTTTCTCCAAAACTATAACAGATGCAAGCTTGTCCTGTTTGGTGGAGATGATATTTAATAAAATAAGTAGAAATCCACTAAAAGTTTTGTTTGGTTATCTTGCAATCCCGAGATAATCGTCTCCATGCTCCAAATCCATTTTAAAGCCATTTTTAAGGCATTTCGCGCATACATGAAATGAACACATTTTTCTCCAAAACTATAACAGATGCAAGCTTGTCCTGTTTGGTGGAGATGATATTTAATAAAATAAGTAGAAATCCACTAAAAGTTTTGTTTGGTTATCTTGCAATCCCGAGATAATCGTCTCCATGCTCCAAATCCATTTTAAAGCCATTTTTAAGGCATTTCGCGCATACATGAAATGAACACATTTTTCTCCAAAACTATAACAGATGCAAGCTTGTCCTGTTTGGTGGAGATGATATTTAATAAAATAAGTAGAAATCCACTAAAAGTTTTGTTTGGTTATCTTGCAATCCCGAGATAATCGTCTCCATGCTCCAAATCCATTTTAAAGCCATTTTTAAGGCATTTCGCGCATACATGAAATGAACACATTTTTCTCCAAAACTATAACAGATGCAAGCTTGTCCTGTTTGGTGGAGATGATATTTAATAAAATAAGTAGAAATCCACTAAAAGTTTTGTTTGGTTATCTTGCAATCCCGAGATAATCGTCTCCATGCTCCAAATCCATTTTAAAGCCATTTTTAAGGCATTTCGCGCATACATGAAATGAACACATTTTTCTCCAAAACTATAACAGATGCAAGCTTGTCCTGTTTGGTGGAGATGATATTTAATAAAATAAGTAGAAATCCACTAAAAGTTTTGTTTGGTTATCTTGCAATCCCGAGATAATCGTCTCCATGCTCCAAATCCATTTTAAAGCCATTTTTAAGGCATTTCGCGCATACATGAAATGAACACATTTTTCTCCAAAACTATAACAGATGCAAGCTTGTCCTGTTTGGTGGAGATGATATTTAATAAAATAAGTAGAAATCCACTAAAAGTTTTGTTTGGTTATCTTGCAATCCCGAGATAATCGTCTCCATGCTCCAAATCCATTTTAAAGCCATTTTTAAGGCATTTCGCGCATACATGAAATGAACACATTTTTCTCCAAAACTATAACAGATGCAAGCTTGTCCTGTTTGGTGGAGATGATATTTAATAAAATAAGTAGAAATCCACTAAAAGTTTTGTTTGGTTATCTTGCAATCCCGAGATAATCGTCTCCATGCTCCAAATCCATTTTAAAGCCATTTTTAAGGCATTTCGCGCATACATGAAATGAACACATTTTTCTCCAAAACTATAACAGATGCAAGCTTGTCCTGTTTGGTGGAGATGATATTTAATAAAATAAGTAGAAATCCACTAAAAGTTTTGTTTGGTTATCTTGCAATCCCGAGATAATCGTCTCCATGCTCCAAATCCATTTTAAAGCCATTTTTAAGGCATTTCGCGCATACATGAAATGAACACATTTTTCTCCAAAACTATAACAGATGCAAGCTTGTCCTGTTTGGTGGAGATGATATTTAATAAAATAAGTAGAAATCCACTAAAAGTTTTGTTTGGTTATCTTGCAATCCCGAGATAATCGTCTCCATGCTCCAAATCCATTTTAAAGCCATTTTTAAGGCATTTCGCGCATACATGAAATGAACACATTTTTCTCCAAAACTATAACAGATGCAAGCTTGTCCTGTTTGGTGGAGATGATATTTAATAAAATAAGTAGAAATCCACTAAAAGTTTTGTTTGGTTATCTTGCAATCCCGAGATAATCGTCTCCATGCTCCAAATCCATTTTAAAGCCATTTTTAAGGCATTTCGCGCATACATGAAATGAACACATTTTTCTCCAAAACTATAACAGATGCAAGCTTGTCCTGTTTGGTGGAGATGATATTTAATAAAATAAGTAGAAATCCACTAAAAGTTTTGTTTGGTTATCTTGCAATCCCGAGATAATCGTCTCCATGCTCCAAATCCATTTTAAAGCCATTTTTAAGGCATTTCGCGCATACATGAAATGAACACATTTTTCTCCAAAACTATAACAGATGCAAGCTTGTCCTGTTTGGTGGAGATGATATTTAATAAAATAAGTAGAAATCCACTAAAAGTTTTGTTTGGTTATCTTGCAATCCCGAGATAATCGTCTCCATGCTCCAAATCCATTTTAAAGCCATTTTTAAGGCATTTCGCGCATACATGAAATGAACACATTTTTCTCCAAAACTATAACAGATGCAAGCTTGTCCTGTTTGGTGGAGATGATATTTAATAAAATAAGTAGAAATCCACTAAAAGTTTTGTTTGGTTATCTTGCAATCCCGAGATAATCGTCTCCATGCTCCAAATCCATTTTAAAGCCATTTTTAAGGCATTTCGCGCATACATGAAATGAACACATTTTTCTCCAAAACTATAACAGATGCAAGCTTGTCCTGTTTGGTGGAGATGATATTTAATAAAATAAGTAGAAATCCACTAAAAGTTTTGTTTGGTTATCTTGCAATCCCGAGATAATCGTCTCCATGCTCCAAATCCATTTTAAAGCCATTTTTAAGGCATTTCGCGCATACATGAAATGAACACATTTTTCTCCAAAACTATAACAGATGCAAGCTTGTCCTGTTTGGTGGAGATGATATTTAATAAAATAAGTAGAAATCCACTAAAAGTTTTGTTTGGTTATCTTGCAATCCCGAGATAATCGTCTCCATGCTCCAAATCCATTTTAAAGCCATTTTTAAGGCATTTCGCGCATACATGAAATGAACACATTTTTCTCCAAAACTATAACAGATGCAAGCTTGTCCTGTTTGGTGGAGATGATATTTAATAAAATAAGTAGAAATCCACTAAAAGTTTTGTTTGGTTATCTTGCAATCCCGAGATAATCGTCTCCATGCTCCAAATCCATTTTAAAGCCATTTTTAAGGCATTTCGCGCATACATGAAATGAACACATTTTTCTCCAAAACTATAACAGATGCAAGCTTGTCCTGTTTGGTGGAGATGATATTTAATAAAATAAGTAGAAATCCACTAAAAGTTTTGTTTGGTTATCTTGCAATCCCGAGATAATCGTCTCCATGCTCCAAATCCATTTTAAAGCCATTTTTAAGGCATTTCGCGCATACATGAAATGAACACATTTTTCTCCAAAACTATAACAGATGCAAGCTTGTCCTGTTTGGTGGAGATGATATTTAATAAAATAAGTAGAAATCCACTAAAAGTTTTGTTTGGTTATCTTGCAATCCCGAGATAATCGTCTCCATGCTCCAAATCCATTTTAAAGCCATTTTTAAGGCATTTCGCGCATACATGAAATGAACACATTTTTCTCCAAAACTATAACAGATGCAAGCTTGTCCTGTTTGGTGGAGATGATATTTAATAAAATAAGTAGAAATCCACTAAAAGTTTTGTTTGGTTATCTTGCAATCCCGAGATAATCGTCTCCATGCTCCAAATCCATTTTAAAGCCATTTTTAAGGCATTTCGCGCATACATGAAATGAACACATTTTTCTCCAAAACTATAACAGATGCAAGCTTGTCCTGTTTGGTGGAGATGATATTTAATAAAATAAGTAGAAATCCACTAAAAGTTTTGTTTGGTTATCTTGCAATCCCGAGATAATCGTCTCCATGCTCCAAATCCATTTTAAAGCCATTTTTAAGGCATTTCGCGCATACATGAAATGAACACATTTTTCTCCAAAACTATAACAGATGCAAGCTTGTCCTGTTTGGTGGAGATGATATTTAATAAAATAAGTAGAAATCCACTAAAAGTTTTGTTTGGTTATCTTGCAATCCCGAGATAATCGTCTCCATGCTCCAAATCCATTTTAAAGCCATTTTTAAGGCATTTCGCGCATACATGAAATGAACACATTTTTCTCCAAAACTATAACAGATGCAAGCTTGTCCTGTTTGGTGGAGATGATATTTAATAAAATAAGTAGAAATCCACTAAAAGTTTTGTTTGGTTATCTTGCAATCCCGAGATAATCGTCTCCATGCTCCAAATCCATTTTAAAGCCATTTTTAAGGCATTTCGCGCATACATGAAATGAACACATTTTTCTCCAAAACTATAACAGATGCAAGCTTGTCCTGTTTGGTGGAGATGATATTTAATAAAATAAGTAGAAATCCACTAAAAGTTTTGTTTGGTTATCTTGCAATCCCGAGATAATCGTCTCCATGCTCCAAATCCATTTTAAAGCCATTTTTAAGGCATTTCGCGCATACATGAAATGAACACATTTTTCTCCAAAACTATAACAGATGCAAGCTTGTCCTGTTTGGTGGAGATGATATTTAATAAAATAAGTAGAAATCCACTAAAAGTTTTGTTTGGTTATCTTGCAATCCCGAGATAATCGTCTCCATGCTCCAAATCCATTTTAAAGCCATTTTTAAGGCATTTCGCGCATACATGAAATGAACACATTTTTCTCCAAAACTATAACAGATGCAAGCTTGTCCTGTTTGGTGGAGATGATATTTAATAAAATAAGTAGAAATCCACTAAAAGTTTTGTTTGGTTATCTTGCAATCCCGAGATAATCGTCTCCATGCTCCAAATCCATTTTAAAGCCATTTTTAAGGCATTTCGCGCATACATGAAATGAACACATTTTTCTCCAAAACTATAACAGATGCAAGCTTGTCCTGTTTGGTGGAGATGATATTTAATAAAATAAGTAGAAATCCACTAAAAGTTTTGTTTGGTTATCTTGCAATCCCGAGATAATCGTCTCCATGCTCCAAATCCATTTTAAAGCCATTTTTAAGGCATTTCGCGCATACATGAAATGAACACATTTTTCTCCAAAACTATAACAGATGCAAGCTTGTCCTGTTTGGTGGAGATGATATTTAATAAAATAAGTAGAAATCCACTAAAAGTTTTGTTTGGTTATCTTGCAATCCCGAGATAATCGTCTCCATGCTCCAAATCCATTTTAAAGCCATTTTTAAGGCATTTCGCGCATACATGAAATGAACACATTTTTCTCCAAAACTATAACAGATGCAAGCTTGTCCTGTTTGGTGGAGATGATATTTAATAAAATAAGTAGAAATCCACTAAAAGTTTTGTTTGGTTATCTTGCAATCCCGAGATAATCGTCTCCATGCTCCAAATCCATTTTAAAGCCATTTTTAAGGCATTTCGCGCATACATGAAATGAACACATTTTTCTCCAAAACTATAACAGATGCAAGCTTGTCCTGTTTGGTGGAGATGATATTTAATAAAATAAGTAGAAATCCACTAAAAGTTTTGTTTGGTTATCTTGCAATCCCGAGATAATCGTCTCCATGCTCCAAATCCATTTTAAAGCCATTTTTAAGGCATTTCGCGCATACATGAAATGAACACATTTTTCTCCAAAACTATAACAGATGCAAGCTTGTCCTGTTTGGTGGAGATGATATTTAATAAAATAAGTAGAAATCCACTAAAAGTTTTGTTTGGTTATCTTGCAATCCCGAGATAATCGTCTCCATGCTCCAAATCCATTTTAAAGCCATTTTTAAGGCATTTCGCGCATACATGAAATGAACACATTTTTCTCCAAAACTATAACAGATGCAAGCTTGTCCTGTTTGGTGGAGATGATATTTAATAAAATAAGTAGAAATCCACTAAAAGTTTTGTTTGGTTATCTTGCAATCCCGAGATAATCGTCTCCATGCTCCAAATCCATTTTAAAGCCATTTTTAAGGCATTTCGCGCATACATGAAATGAACACATTTTTCTCCAAAACTATAACAGATGCAAGCTTGTCCTGTTTGGTGGAGATGATATTTAATAAAATAAGTAGAAATCCACTAAAAGTTTTGTTTGGTTATCTTGCAATCCCGAGATAATCGTCTCCATGCTCCAAATCCATTTTAAAGCCATTTTTAAGGCATTTCGCGCATACATGAAATGAACACATTTTTCTCCAAAACTATAACAGATGCAAGCTTGTCCTGTTTGGTGGAGATGATATTTAATAAAATAAGTAGAAATCCACTAAAAGTTTTGTTTGGTTATCTTGCAATCCCGAGATAATCGTCTCCATGCTCCAAATCCATTTTAAAGCCATTTTTAAGGCATTTCGCGCATACATGAAATGAACACATTTTTCTCCAAAACTATAACAGATGCAAGCTTGTCCTGTTTGGTGGAGATGATATTTAATAAAATAAGTAGAAATCCACTAAAAGTTTTGTTTGGTTATCTTGCAATCCCGAGATAATCGTCTCCATGCTCCAAATCCATTTTAAAGCCATTTTTAAGGCATTTCGCGCATACATGAAATGAACACATTTTTCTCCAAAACTATAACAGATGCAAGCTTGTCCTGTTTGGTGGAGATGATATTTAATAAAATAAGTAGAAATCCACTAAAAGTTTTGTTTGGTTATCTTGCAATCCCGAGATAATCGTCTCCATGCTCCAAATCCATTTTAAAGCCATTTTTAAGGCATTTCGCGCATACATGAAATGAACACATTTTTCTCCAAAACTATAACAGATGCAAGCTTGTCCTGTTTGGTGGAGATGATATTTAATAAAATAAGTAGAAATCCACTAAAAGTTTTGTTTGGTTATCTTGCAATCCCGAGATAATCGTCTCCATGCTCCAAATCCATTTTAAAGCCATTTTTAAGGCATTTCGCGCATACATGAAATGAACACATTTTTCTCCAAAACTATAACAGATGCAAGCTTGTCCTGTTTGGTGGAGATGATATTTAATAAAATAAGTAGAAATCCACTAAAAGTTTTGTTTGGTTATCTTGCAATCCCGAGATAATCGTCTCCATGCTCCAAATCCATTTTAAAGCCATTTTTAAGGCATTTCGCGCATACATGAAATGAACACATTTTTCTCCAAAACTATAACAGATGCAAGCTTGTCCTGTTTGGTGGAGATGATATTTAATAAAATAAGTAGAAATCCACTAAAAGTTTTGTTTGGTTATCTTGCAATCCCGAGATAATCGTCTCCATGCTCCAAATCCATTTTAAAGCCATTTTTAAGGCATTTCGCGCATACATGAAATGAACACATTTTTCTCCAAAACTATAACAGATGCAAGCTTGTCCTGTTTGGTGGAGATGATATTTAATAAAATAAGTAGAAATCCACTAAAAGTTTTGTTTGGTTATCTTGCAATCCCGAGATAATCGTCTCCATGCTCCAAATCCATTTTAAAGCCATTTTTAAGGCATTTCGCGCATACATGAAATGAACACATTTTTCTCCAAAACTATAACAGATGCAAGCTTGTCCTGTTTGGTGGAGATGATATTTAATAAAATAAGTAGAAATCCACTAAAAGTTTTGTTTGGTTATCTTGCAATCCCGAGATAATCGTCTCCATGCTCCAAATCCATTTTAAAGCCATTTTTAAGGCATTTCGCGCATACATGAAATGAACACATTTTTCTCCAAAACTATAACAGATGCAAGCTTGTCCTGTTTGGTGGAGATGATATTTAATAAAATAAGTAGAAATCCACTAAAAGTTTTGTTTGGTTATCTTGCAATCCCGAGATAATCGTCTCCATGCTCCAAATCCATTTTAAAGCCATTTTTAAGGCATTTCGCGCATACATGAAATGAACACATTTTTCTCCAAAACTATAACAGATGCAAGCTTGTCCTGTTTGGTGGAGATGATATTTAATAAAATAAGTAGAAATCCACTAAAAGTTTTGTTTGGTTATCTTGCAATCCCGAGATAATCGTCTCCATGCTCCAAATCCATTTTAAAGCCATTTTTAAGGCATTTCGCGCATACATGAAATGTAACACATTTTTCTCCAAAACTATAACAGATGCAAGCTTGTCCTGTTTGGTGGAGATGATATTTAATAAAATAAGTAGAAATCCACTAAAAGTTTTGTTTGGTTATCTTGCAATCCCGAGATAATCGTCTCCATGCTCCAAATCCATTTTAAAGCCATTTTTAAGGCATTTCGCGCATACATGAAATGAACACATTTTTCTCCAAAACTATAACAGATGCAAGCTTGTCCTGTTTGGTGGAGATGATATTTAATAAAATAAGTAGAAATCCACTAAAAGTTTTGTTTGGTTATCTTGCAATCCCGAGATAATCGTCTCCATGCTCCAAATCCATTTTAAAGCCATTTTTAAGGCATTTCGCGCATACATGAAATGAACACATTTTTCTCCAAAACTATAACAGATGCAAGCTTGTCCTGTTTGGTGGAGATGATATTTAATAAAATAAGTAGAAATCCACTAAAAGTTTTGTTTGGTTATCTTGCAATCCCGAGATAATCGTCTCCATGCTCCAAATCCATTTTAAAGCCATTTTTAAGGCATTTCGCGCATACATGAAATGAACACATTTTTCTCCAAAACTATAACAGATGCAAGCTTGTCCTGTTTGGTGGAGATGATATTTAATAAAATAAGTAGAAATCCACTAAAAGTTTTGTTTGGTTATCTTGCAATCCCGAGATAATCGTCTCCATGCTCCAAATCCATTTTAAAGCCATTTTTAAGGCATTTCGCGCATACATGAAATGAACACATTTTTCTCCAAAACTATAACAGATGCAAGCTTGTCCTGTTTGGTGGAGATGATATTTAATAAAATAAGTAGAAATCCACTAAAAGTTTTGTTTGGTTATCTTGCAATCCCGAGATAATCGTCTCCATGCTCCAAATCCATTTTAAAGCCATTTTTAAGGCATTTCGCGCATACATGAAATGAACACATTTTTCTCCAAAACTATAACAGATGCAAGCTTGTCCTGTTTGGTGGAGATGATATTTAATAAAATAAGTAGAAATCCACTAAAAGTTTTGTTTGGTTATCTTGCAATCCCGAGATAATCGTCTCCATGCTCCAAATCCATTTTAAAGCCATTTTTAAGGCATTTCGCGCATACATGAAATGAACACATTTTTCTCCAAAACTATAACAGATGCAAGCTTGTCCTGTTTGGTGGAGATGATATTTAATAAAATAAGTAGAAATCCACTAAAAGTTTTGTTTGGTTATCTTGCAATCCCGAGATAATCGTCTCCATGCTCCAAATCCATTTTAAAGCCATTTTTAAGGCATTTCGCGCATACATGAAATGAACACATTTTTCTCCAAAACTATAACAGATGCAAGCTTGTCCTGTTTGGTGGAGATGATATTTAATAAAATAAGTAGAAATCCACTAAAAGTTTTGTTTGGTTATCTTGCAATCCCGAGATAATCGTCTCCATGCTCCAAATCCATTTTAAAGCCATTTTTAAGGCATTTCGCGCATACATGAAATGAACACATTTTTCTCCAAAACTATAACAGATGCAAGCTTGTCCTGTTTGGTGGAGATGATATTTAATAAAATAAGTAGAAATCCACTAAAAGTTTTGTTTGGTTATCTTGCAATCCCGAGATAATCGTCTCCATGCTCCAAATCCATTTTAAAGCCATTTTTAAGGCATTTCGCGCATACATGAAATGAACACATTTTTCTCCAAAACTATAACAGATGCAAGCTTGTCCTGTTTGGTGGAGATGATATTTAATAAAATAAGTAGAAATCCACTAAAAGTTTTGTTTGGTTATCTTGCAATCCCGAGATAATCGTCTCCATGCTCCAAATCCATTTTAAAGCCATTTTTAAGGCATTTCGCGCATACATGAAATGAACACATTTTTCTCCAAAACTATAACAGATGCAAGCTTGTCCTGTTTGGTGGAGATGATATTTAATAAAATAAGTAGAAATCCACTAAAAGTTTTGTTTGGTTATCTTGCAATCCCGAGATAATCGTCTCCATGCTCCAAATCCATTTTAAAGCCATTTTTAAGGCATTTCGCGCATACATGAAATGAACACATTTTTCTCCAAAACTATAACAGATGCAAGCTTGTCCTGTTTGGTGGAGATGATATTTAATAAAATAAGTAGAAATCCACTAAAAGTTTTGTTTGGTTATCTTGCAATCCCGAGATAATCGTCTCCATGCTCCAAATCCATTTTAAAGCCATTTTTAAGGCATTTCGCGCATACATGAAATGAACACATTTTTCTCCAAAACTATAACAGATGCAAGCTTGTCCTGTTTGGTGGAGATGATATTTAATAAAATAAGTAGAAATCCACTAAAAGTTTTGTTTGGTTATCTTGCAATCCCGAGATAATCGTCTCCATGCTCCAAATCCATTTTAAAGCCATTTTTAAGGCATTTCGCGCATACATGAAATGAACACATTTTTCTCCAAAACTATAACAGATGCAAGCTTGTCCTGTTTGGTGGAGATGATATTTAATAAAATAAGTAGAAATCCACTAAAAGTTTTGTTTGGTTATCTTGCAATCCCGAGATAATCGTCTCCATGCTCCAAATCCATTTTAAAGCCATTTTTAAGGCATTTCGCGCATACATGAAATGAACACATTTTTCTCCAAAACTATAACAGATGCAAGCTTGTCCTGTTTGGTGGAGATGATATTTAATAAAATAAGTAGAAATCCACTAAAAGTTTTGTTTGGTTATCTTGCAATCCCGAGATAATCGTCTCCATGCTCCAAATCCATTTTAAAGCCATTTTTAAGGCATTTCGCGCATACATGAAATGAACACATTTTTCTCCAAAACTATAACAGATGCAAGCTTGTCCTGTTTGGTGGAGATGATATTTAATAAAATAAGTAGAAATCCACTAAAAGTTTTGTTTGGTTATCTTGCAATCCCGAGATAATCGTCTCCATGCTCCAAATCCATTTTAAAGCCATTTTTAAGGCATTTCGCGCATACATGAAATGAACACATTTTTCTCCAAAACTATAACAGATGCAAGCTTGTCCTGTTTGGTGGAGATGATATTTAATAAAATAAGTAGAAATCCACTAAAAGTTTTGTTTGGTTATCTTGCAATCCCGAGATAATCGTCTCCATGCTCCAAATCCATTTTAAAGCCATTTTTAAGGCATTTCGCGCATACATGAAATGAACACATTTTTCTCCAAAACTATAACAGATGCAAGCTTGTCCTGTTTGGTGGAGATGATATTTAATAAAATAAGTAGAAATCCACTAAAAGTTTTGTTTGGTTATCTTGCAATCCCGAGATAATCGTCTCCATGCTCCAAATCCATTTTAAAGCCATTTTTAAGGCATTTCGCGCATACATGAAATGAACACATTTTTCTCCAAAACTATAACAGATGCAAGCTTGTCCTGTTTGGTGGAGATGATATTTAATAAAATAAGTAGAAATCCACTAAAAGTTTTGTTTGGTTATCTTGCAATCCCGAGATAATCGTCTCCATGCTCCAAATCCATTTTAAAGCCATTTTTAAGGCATTTCGCGCATACATGAAATGAACACATTTTTCTCCAAAACTATAACAGATGCAAGCTTGTCCTGTTTGGTGGAGATGATATTTAATAAAATAAGTAGAAATCCACTAAAAGTTTTGTTTGGTTATCTTGCAATCCCGAGATAATCGTCTCCATGCTCCAAATCCATTTTAAAGCCATTTTTAAGGCATTTCGCGCATACATGAAATGAACACATTTTTCTCCAAAACTATAACAGATGCAAGCTTGTCCTGTTTGGTGGAGATGATATTTAATAAAATAAGTAGAAATCCACTAAAAGTTTTGTTTGGTTATCTTGCAATCCCGAGATAATCGTCTCCATGCTCCAAATCCATTTTAAAGCCATTTTTAAGGCATTTCGCGCATACATGAAATGAACACATTTTTCTCCAAAACTATAACAGATGCAAGCTTGTCCTGTTTGGTGGAGATGATATTTAATAAAATAAGTAGAAATCCACTAAAAGTTTTGTTTGGTTATCTTGCAATCCCGAGATAATCGTCTCCATGCTCCAAATCCATTTTAAAGCCATTTTTAAGGCATTTCGCGCATACATGAAATGAACACATTTTTCTCCAAAACTATAACAGATGCAAGCTTGTCCTGTTTGGTGGAGATGATATTTAATAAAATAAGTAGAAATCCACTAAAAGTTTTGTTTGGTTATCTTGCAATCCCGAGATAATCGTCTCCATGCTCCAAATCCATTTTAAAGCCATTTTTAAGGCATTTCGCGCATACATGAAATGAACACATTTTTCTCCAAAACTATAACAGATGCAAGCTTGTCCTGTTTGGTGGAGATGATATTTAATAAAATAAGTAGAAATCCACTAAAAGTTTTGTTTGGTTATCTTGCAATCCCGAGATAATCGTCTCCATGCTCCAAATCCATTTTAAAGCCATTTTTAAGGCATTTCGCGCATACATGAAATGAACACATTTTTCTCCAAAACTATAACAGATGCAAGCTTGTCCTGTTTGGTGGAGATGATATTTAATAAAATAAGTAGAAATCCACTAAAAGTTTTGTTTGGTTATCTTGCAATCCCGAGATAATCGTCTCCATGCTCCAAATCCATTTTAAAGCCATTTTTAAGGCATTTCGCGCATACATGAAATGAACACATTTTTCTCCAAAACTATAACAGATGCAAGCTTGTCCTGTTTGGTGGAGATGATATTTAATAAAATAAGTAGAAATCCACTAAAAGTTTTGTTTGGTTATCTTGCAATCCCGAGATAATCGTCTCCATGCTCCAAATCCATTTTAAAGCCATTTTTAAGGCATTTCGCGCATACATGAAATGAACACATTTTTCTCCAAAACTATAACAGATGCAAGCTTGTCCTGTTTGGTGGAGATGATATTTAATAAAATAAGTAGAAATCCACTAAAAGTTTTGTTTGGTTATCTTGCAATCCCGAGATAATCGTCTCCATGCTCCAAATCCATTTTAAAGCCATTTTTAAGGCATTTCGCGCATACATGAAATGAACACATTTTTCTCCAAAACTATAACAGATGCAAGCTTGTCCTGTTTGGTGGAGATGATATTTAATAAAATAAGTAGAAATCCACTAAAAGTTTTGTTTGGTTATCTTGCAATCCCGAGATAATCGTCTCCATGCTCCAAATCCATTTTAAAGCCATTTTTAAGGCATTTCGCGCATACATGAAATGAACACATTTTTCTCCAAAACTATAACAGATGCAAGCTTGTCCTGTTTGGTGGAGATGATATTTAATAAAATAAGTAGAAATCCACTAAAAGTTTTGTTTGGTTATCTTGCAATCCCGAGATAATCGTCTCCATGCTCCAAATCCATTTTAAAGCCATTTTTAAGGCATTTCGCGCATACATGAAATGAACACATTTTTCTCCAAAACTATAACAGATGCAAGCTTGTCCTGTTTGGTGGAGATGATATTTAATAAAATAAGTAGAAATCCACTAAAAGTTTTGTTTGGTTATCTTGCAATCCCGAGATAATCGTCTCCATGCTCCAAATCCATTTTAAAGCCATTTTTAAGGCATTTCGCGCATACATGAAATGAACACATTTTTCTCCAAAACTATAACAGATGCAAGCTTGTCCTGTTTGGTGGAGATGATATTTAATAAAATAAGTAGAAATCCACTAAAAGTTTTGTTTGGTTATCTTGCAATCCCGAGATAATCGTCTCCATGCTCCAAATCCATTTTAAAGCCATTTTTAAGGCATTTCGCGCATACATGAAATGAACACATTTTTCTCCAAAACTATAACAGATGCAAGCTTGTCCTGTTTGGTGGAGATGATATTTAATAAAATAAGTAGAAATCCACTAAAAGTTTTGTTTGGTTATCTTGCAATCCCGAGATAATCGTCTCCATGCTCCAAATCCATTTTAAAGCCATTTTTAAGGCATTTCGCGCATACATGAAATGAACACATTTTTCTCCAAAACTATAACAGATGCAAGCTTGTCCTGTTTGGTGGAGATGATATTTAATAAAATAAGTAGAAATCCACTAAAAGTTTTGTTTGGTTATCTTGCAATCCCGAGATAATCGTCTCCATGCTCCAAATCCATTTTAAAGCCATTTTTAAGGCATTTCGCGCATACATGAAATGAACACATTTTTCTCCAAAACTATAACAGATGCAAGCTTGTCCTGTTTGGTGGAGATGATATTTAATAAAATAAGTAGAAATCCACTAAAAGTTTTGTTTGGTTATCTTGCAATCCCGAGATAATCGTCTCCATGCTCCAAATCCATTTTAAAGCCATTTTTAAGGCATTTCGCGCATACATGAAATGAACACATTTTTCTCCAAAACTATAACAGATGCAAGCTTGTCCTGTTTGGTGGAGATGATATTTAATAAAATAAGTAGAAATCCACTAAAAGTTTTGTTTGGTTATCTTGCAATCCCGAGATAATCGTCTCCATGCTCCAAATCCATTTTAAAGCCATTTTTAAGGCATTTCGCGCATACATGAAATGAACACATTTTTCTCCAAAACTATAACAGATGCAAGCTTGTCCTGTTTGGTGGAGATGATATTTAATAAAATAAGTAGAAATCCACTAAAAGTTTTGTTTGGTTATCTTGCAATCCCGAGATAATCGTCTCCATGCTCCAAATCCATTTTAAAGCCATTTTTAAGGCATTTCGCGCATACATGAAATGAACACATTTTTCTCCAAAACTATAACAGATGCAAGCTTGTCCTGTTTGGTGGAGATGATATTTAATAAAATAAGTAGAAATCCACTAAAAGTTTTGTTTGGTTATCTTGCAATCCCGAGATAATCGTCTCCATGCTCCAAATCCATTTTAAAGCCATTTTTAAGGCATTTCGCGCATACATGAAATGAACACATTTTTCTCCAAAACTATAACAGATGCAAGCTTGTCCTGTTTGGTGGAGATGATATTTAATAAAATAAGTAGAAATCCACTAAAAGTTTTGTTTGGTTATCTTGCAATCCCGAGATAATCGTCTCCATGCTCCAAATCCATTTTAAAGCCATTTTTAAGGCATTTCGCGCATACATGAAATGAACACATTTTTCTCCAAAACTATAACAGATGCAAGCTTGTCCTGTTTGGTGGAGATGATATTTAATAAAATAAGTAGAAATCCACTAAAAGTTTTGTTTGGTTATCTTGCAATCCCGAGATAATCGTCTCCATGCTCCAAATCCATTTTAAAGCCATTTTTAAGGCATTTCGCGCATACATGAAATGAACACATTTTTCTCCAAAACTATAACAGATGCAAGCTTGTCCTGTTTGGTGGAGATGATATTTAATAAAATAAGTAGAAATCCACTAAAAGTTTTGTTTGGTTATCTTGCAATCCCGAGATAATCGTCTCCATGCTCCAAATCCATTTTAAAGCCATTTTTAAGGCATTTCGCGCATACATGAAATGAACACATTTTTCTCCAAAACTATAACAGATGCAAGCTTGTCCTGTTTGGTGGAGATGATATTTAATAAAATAAGTAGAAATCCACTAAAAGTTTTGTTTGGTTATCTTGCAATCCCGAGATAATCGTCTCCATGCTCCAAATCCATTTTAAAGCCATTTTTAAGGCATTTCGCGCATACATGAAATGAACACATTTTTCTCCAAAACTATAACAGATGCAAGCTTGTCCTGTTTGGTGGAGATGATATTTAATAAAATAAGTAGAAATCCACTAAAAGTTTTGTTTGGTTATCTTGCAATCCCGAGATAATCGTCTCCATGCTCCAAATCCATTTTAAAGCCATTTTTAAGGCATTTCGCGCATACATGAAATGAACACATTTTTCTCCAAAACTATAACAGATGCAAGCTTGTCCTGTTTGGTGGAGATGATATTTAATAAAATAAGTAGAAATCCACTAAAAGTTTTGTTTGGTTATCTTGCAATCCCGAGATAATCGTCTCCATGCTCCAAATCCATTTTAAAGCCATTTTTAAGGCATTTCGCGCATACATGAAATGAACACATTTTTCTCCAAAACTATAACAGATGCAAGCTTGTCCTGTTTGGTGGAGATGATATTTAATAAAATAAGTAGAAATCCACTAAAAGTTTTGTTTGGTTATCTTGCAATCCCGAGATAATCGTCTCCATGCTCCAAATCCATTTTAAAGCCATTTTTAAGGCATTTCGCGCATACATGAAATGAACACATTTTTCTCCAAAACTATAACAGATGCAAGCTTGTCCTGTTTGGTGGAGATGATATTTAATAAAATAAGTAGAAATCCACTAAAAGTTTTGTTTGGTTATCTTGCAATCCCGAGATAATCGTCTCCATGCTCCAAATCCATTTTAAAGCCATTTTTAAGGCATTTCGCGCATACATGAAATGAACACATTTTTCTCCAAAACTATAACAGATGCAAGCTTGTCCTGTTTGGTGGAGATGATATTTAATAAAATAAGTAGAAATCCACTAAAAGTTTTGTTTGGTTATCTTGCAATCCCGAGATAATCGTCTCCATGCTCCAAATCCATTTTAAAGCCATTTTTAAGGCATTTCGCGCATACATGAAATGAACACATTTTTCTCCAAAACTATAACAGATGCAAGCTTGTCCTGTTTGGTGGAGATGATATTTAATAAAATAAGTAGAAATCCACTAAAAGTTTTGTTTGGTTATCTTGCAATCCCGAGATAATCGTCTCCATGCTCCAAATCCATTTTAAAGCCATTTTTAAGGCATTTCGCGCATACATGAAATGAACACATTTTTCTCCAAAACTATAACAGATGCAAGCTTGTCCTGTTTGGTGGAGATGATATTTAATAAAATAAGTAGAAATCCACTAAAAGTTTTGTTTGGTTATCTTGCAATCCCGAGATAATCGTCTCCATGCTCCAAATCCATTTTAAAGCCATTTTTAAGGCATTTCGCGCATACATGAAATGAACACATTTTTCTCCAAAACTATAACAGATGCAAGCTTGTCCTGTTTGGTGGAGATGATATTTAATAAAATAAGTAGAAATCCACTAAAAGTTTTGTTTGGTTATCTTGCAATCCCGAGATAATCGTCTCCATGCTCCAAATCCATTTTAAAGCCATTTTTAAGGCATTTCGCGCATACATGAAATGAACACATTTTTCTCCAAAACTATAACAGATGCAAGCTTGTCCTGTTTGGTGGAGATGATATTTAATAAAATAAGTAGAAATCCACTAAAAGTTTTGTTTGGTTATCTTGCAATCCCGAGATAATCGTCTCCATGCTCCAAATCCATTTTAAAGCCATTTTTAAGGCATTTCGCGCATACATGAAATGAACACATTTTTCTCCAAAACTATAACAGATGCAAGCTTGTCCTGTTTGGTGGAGATGATATTTAATAAAATAAGTAGAAATCCACTAAAAGTTTTGTTTGGTTATCTTGCAATCCCGAGATAATCGTCTCCATGCTCCAAATCCATTTTAAAGCCATTTTTAAGGCATTTCGCGCATACATGAAATGAACACATTTTTCTCCAAAACTATAACAGATGCAAGCTTGTCCTGTTTGGTGGAGATGATATTTAATAAAATAAGTAGAAATCCACTAAAAGTTTTGTTTGGTTATCTTGCAATCCCGAGATAATCGTCTCCATGCTCCAAATCCATTTTAAAGCCATTTTTAAGGCATTTCGCGCATACATGAAATGAACACATTTTTCTCCAAAACTATAACAGATGCAAGCTTGTCCTGTTTGGTGGAGATGATATTTAATAAAATAAGTAGAAATCCACTAAAAGTTTTGTTTGGTTATCTTGCAATCCCGAGATAATCGTCTCCATGCTCCAAATCCATTTTAAAGCCATTTTTAAGGCATTTCGCGCATACATGAAATGAACACATTTTTCTCCAAAACTATAACAGATGCAAGCTTGTCCTGTTTGGTGGAGATGATATTTAATAAAATAAGTAGAAATCCACTAAAAGTTTTGTTTGGTTATCTTGCAATCCCGAGATAATCGTCTCCATGCTCCAAATCCATTTTAAAGCCATTTTTAAGGCATTTCGCGCATACATGAAATGAACACATTTTTCTCCAAAACTATAACAGATGCAAGCTTGTCCTGTTTGGTGGAGATGATATTTAATAAAATAAGTAGAAATCCACTAAAAGTTTTGTTTGGTTATCTTGCAATCCCGAGATAATCGTCTCCATGCTCCAAATCCATTTTAAAGCCATTTTTAAGGCATTTCGCGCATACATGAAATGAACACATTTTTCTCCAAAACTATAACAGATGCAAGCTTGTCCTGTTTGGTGGAGATGATATTTAATAAAATAAGTAGAAATCCACTAAAAGTTTTGTTTGGTTATCTTGCAATCCCGAGATAATCGTCTCCATGCTCCAAATCCATTTTAAAGCCATTTTTAAGGCATTTCGCGCATACATGAAATGAACACATTTTTCTCCAAAACTATAACAGATGCAAGCTTGTCCTGTTTGGTGGAGATGATATTTAATAAAATAAGTAGAAATCCACTAAAAGTTTTGTTTGGTTATCTTGCAATCCCGAGATAATCGTCTCCATGCTCCAAATCCATTTTAAAGCCATTTTTAAGGCATTTCGCGCATACATGAAATGAACACATTTTTCTCCAAAACTATAACAGATGCAAGCTTGTCCTGTTTGGTGGAGATGATATTTAATAAAATAAGTAGAAATCCACTAAAAGTTTTGTTTGGTTATCTTGCAATCCCGAGATAATCGTCTCCATGCTCCAAATCCATTTTAAAGCCATTTTTAAGGCATTTCGCGCATACATGAAATGAACACATTTTTCTCCAAAACTATAACAGATGCAAGCTTGTCCTGTTTGGTGGAGATGATATTTAATAAAATAAGTAGAAATCCACTAAAAGTTTTGTTTGGTTATCTTGCAATCCCGAGATAATCGTCTCCATGCTCCAAATCCATTTTAAAGCCATTTTTAAGGCATTTCGCGCATACATGAAATGAACACATTTTTCTCCAAAACTATAACAGATGCAAGCTTGTCCTGTTTGGTGGAGATGATATTTAATAAAATAAGTAGAAATCCACTAAAAGTTTTGTTTGGTTATCTTGCAATCCCGAGATAATCGTCTCCATGCTCCAAATCCATTTTAAAGCCATTTTTAAGGCATTTCGCGCATACATGAAATGAACACATTTTTCTCCAAAACTATAACAGATGCAAGCTTGTCCTGTTTGGTGGAGATGATATTTAATAAAATAAGTAGAAATCCACTAAAAGTTTTGTTTGGTTATCTTGCAATCCCGAGATAATCGTCTCCATGCTCCAAATCCATTTTAAAGCCATTTTTAAGGCATTTCGCGCATACATGAAATGAACACATTTTTCTCCAAAACTATAACAGATGCAAGCTTGTCCTGTTTGGTGGAGATGATATTTAATAAAATAAGTAGAAATCCACTAAAAGTTTTGTTTGGTTATCTTGCAATCCCGAGATAATCGTCTCCATGCTCCAAATCCATTTTAAAGCCATTTTTAAGGCATTTCGCGCATACATGAAATGAACACATTTTTCTCCAAAACTATAACAGATGCAAGCTTGTCCTGTTTGGTGGAGATGATATTTAATAAAATAAGTAGAAATCCACTAAAAGTTTTGTTTGGTTATCTTGCAATCCCGAGATAATCGTCTCCATGCTCCAAATCCATTTTAAAGCCATTTTTAAGGCATTTCGCGCATACATGAAATGAACACATTTTTCTCCAAAACTATAACAGATGCAAGCTTGTCCTGTTTGGTGGAGATGATATTTAATAAAATAAGTAGAAATCCACTAAAAGTTTTGTTTGGTTATCTTGCAATCCCGAGATAATCGTCTCCATGCTCCAAATCCATTTTAAAGCCATTTTTAAGGCATTTCGCGCATACATGAAATGAACACATTTTTCTCCAAAACTATAACAGATGCAAGCTTGTCCTGTTTGGTGGAGATGATATTTAATAAAATAAGTAGAAATCCACTAAAAGTTTTGTTTGGTTATCTTGCAATCCCGAGATAATCGTCTCCATGCTCCAAATCCATTTTAAAGCCATTTTTAAGGCATTTCGCGCATACATGAAATGAACACATTTTTCTCCAAAACTATAACAGATGCAAGCTTGTCCTGTTTGGTGGAGATGATATTTAATAAAATAAGTAGAAATCCACTAAAAGTTTTGTTTGGTTATCTTGCAATCCCGAGATAATCGTCTCCATGCTCCAAATCCATTTTAAAGCCATTTTTAAGGCATTTCGCGCATACATGAAATGAACACATTTTTCTCCAAAACTATAACAGATGCAAGCTTGTCCTGTTTGGTGGAGATGATATTTAATAAAATAAGTAGAAATCCACTAAAAGTTTTGTTTGGTTATCTTGCAATCCCGAGATAATCGTCTCCATGCTCCAAATCCATTTTAAAGCCATTTTTAAGGCATTTCGCGCATACATGAAATGAACACATTTTTCTCCAAAACTATAACAGATGCAAGCTTGTCCTGTTTGGTGGAGATGATATTTAATAAAATAAGTAGAAATCCACTAAAAGTTTTGTTTGGTTATCTTGCAATCCCGAGATAATCGTCTCCATGCTCCAAATCCATTTTAAAGCCATTTTTAAGGCATTTCGCGCATACATGAAATGAACACATTTTTCTCCAAAACTATAACAGATGCAAGCTTGTCCTGTTTGGTGGAGATGATATTTAATAAAATAAGTAGAAATCCACTAAAAGTTTTGTTTGGTTATCTTGCAATCCCGAGATAATCGTCTCCATGCTCCAAATCCATTTTAAAGCCATTTTTAAGGCATTTCGCGCATACATGAAATGAACACATTTTTCTCCAAAACTATAACAGATGCAAGCTTGTCCTGTTTGGTGGAGATGATATTTAATAAAATAAGTAGAAATCCACTAAAAGTTTTGTTTGGTTATCTTGCAATCCCGAGATAATCGTCTCCATGCTCCAAATCCATTTTAAAGCCATTTTTAAGGCATTTCGCGCATACATGAAATGAACACATTTTTCTCCAAAACTATAACAGATGCAAGCTTGTCCTGTTTGGTGGAGATGATATTTAATAAAATAAGTAGAAATCCACTAAAAGTTTTGTTTGGTTATCTTGCAATCCCGAGATAATCGTCTCCATGCTCCAAATCCATTTTAAAGCCATTTTTAAGGCATTTCGCGCATACATGAAATGAACACATTTTTCTCCAAAACTATAACAGATGCAAGCTTGTCCTGTTTGGTGGAGATGATATTTAATAAAATAAGTAGAAATCCACTAAAAGTTTTGTTTGGTTATCTTGCAATCCCGAGATAATCGTCTCCATGCTCCAAATCCATTTTAAAGCCATTTTTAAGGCATTTCGCGCATACATGAAATGAACACATTTTTCTCCAAAACTATAACAGATGCAAGCTTGTCCTGTTTGGTGGAGATGATATTTAATAAAATAAGTAGAAATCCACTAAAAGTTTTGTTTGGTTATCTTGCAATCCCGAGATAATCGTCTCCATGCTCCAAATCCATTTTAAAGCCATTTTTAAGGCATTTCGCGCATACATGAAATGAACACATTTTTCTCCAAAACTATAACAGATGCAAGCTTGTCCTGTTTGGTGGAGATGATATTTAATAAAATAAGTAGAAATCCACTAAAAGTTTTGTTTGGTTATCTTGCAATCCCGAGATAATCGTCTCCATGCTCCAAATCCATTTTAAAGCCATTTTTAAGGCATTTCGCGCATACATGAAATGAACACATTTTTCTCCAAAACTATAACAGATGCAAGCTTGTCCTGTTTGGTGGAGATGATATTTAATAAAATAAGTAGAAATCCACTAAAAGTTTTGTTTGGTTATCTTGCAATCCCGAGATAATCGTCTCCATGCTCCAAATCCATTTTAAAGCCATTTTTAAGGCATTTCGCGCATACATGAAATGAACACATTTTTCTCCAAAACTATAACAGATGCAAGCTTGTCCTGTTTGGTGGAGATGATATTTAATAAAATAAGTAGAAATCCACTAAAAGTTTTGTTTGGTTATCTTGCAATCCCGAGATAATCGTCTCCATGCTCCAAATCCATTTTAAAGCCATTTTTAAGGCATTTCGCGCATACATGAAATGAACACATTTTTCTCCAAAACTATAACAGATGCAAGCTTGTCCTGTTTGGTGGAGATGATATTTAATAAAATAAGTAGAAATCCACTAAAAGTTTTGTTTGGTTATCTTGCAATCCCGAGATAATCGTCTCCATGCTCCAAATCCATTTTAAAGCCATTTTTAAGGCATTTCGCGCATACATGAAATGAACACATTTTTCTCCAAAACTATAACAGATGCAAGCTTGTCCTGTTTGGTGGAGATGATATTTAATAAAATAAGTAGAAATCCACTAAAAGTTTTGTTTGGTTATCTTGCAATCCCGAGATAATCGTCTCCATGCTCCAAATCCATTTTAAAGCCATTTTTAAGGCATTTCGCGCATACATGAAATGAACACATTTTTCTCCAAAACTATAACAGATGCAAGCTTGTCCTGTTTGGTGGAGATGATATTTAATAAAATAAGTAGAAATCCACTAAAAGTTTTGTTTGGTTATCTTGCAATCCCGAGATAATCGTCTCCATGCTCCAAATCCATTTTAAAGCCATTTTTAAGGCATTTCGCGCATACATGAAATGAACACATTTTTCTCCAAAACTATAACAGATGCAAGCTTGTCCTGTTTGGTGGAGATGATATTTAATAAAATAAGTAGAAATCCACTAAAAGTTTTGTTTGGTTATCTTGCAATCCCGAGATAATCGTCTCCATGCTCCAAATCCATTTTAAAGCCATTTTTAAGGCATTTCGCGCATACATGAAATGAACACATTTTTCTCCAAAACTATAACAGATGCAAGCTTGTCCTGTTTGGTGGAGATGATATTTAATAAAATAAGTAGAAATCCACTAAAAGTTTTGTTTGGTTATCTTGCAATCCCGAGATAATCGTCTCCATGCTCCAAATCCATTTTAAAGCCATTTTTAAGGCATTTCGCGCATACATGAAATGAACACATTTTTCTCCAAAACTATAACAGATGCAAGCTTGTCCTGTTTGGTGGAGATGATATTTAATAAAATAAGTAGAAATCCACTAAAAGTTTTGTTTGGTTATCTTGCAATCCCGAGATAATCGTCTCCATGCTCCAAATCCATTTTAAAGCCATTTTTAAGGCATTTCGCGCATACATGAAATGAACACATTTTTCTCCAAAACTATAACAGATGCAAGCTTGTCCTGTTTGGTGGAGATGATATTTAATAAAATAAGTAGAAATCCACTAAAAGTTTTGTTTGGTTATCTTGCAATCCCGAGATAATCGTCTCCATGCTCCAAATCCATTTTAAAGCCATTTTTAAGGCATTTCGCGCATACATGAAATGAACACATTTTTCTCCAAAACTATAACAGATGCAAGCTTGTCCTGTTTGGTGGAGATGATATTTAATAAAATAAGTAGAAATCCACTAAAAGTTTTGTTTGGTTATCTTGCAATCCCGAGATAATCGTCTCCATGCTCCAAATCCATTTTAAAGCCATTTTTAAGGCATTTCGCGCATACATGAAATGAACACATTTTTCTCCAAAACTATAACAGATGCAAGCTTGTCCTGTTTGGTGGAGATGATATTTAATAAAATAAGTAGAAATCCACTAAAAGTTTTGTTTGGTTATCTTGCAATCCCGAGATAATCGTCTCCATGCTCCAAATCCATTTTAAAGCCATTTTTAAGGCATTTCGCGCATACATGAAATGAACACATTTTTCTCCAAAACTATAACAGATGCAAGCTTGTCCTGTTTGGTGGAGATGATATTTAATAAAATAAGTAGAAATCCACTAAAAGTTTTGTTTGGTTATCTTGCAATCCCGAGATAATCGTCTCCATGCTCCAAATCCATTTTAAAGCCATTTTTAAGGCATTTCGCGCATACATGAAATGAACACATTTTTCTCCAAAACTATAACAGATGCAAGCTTGTCCTGTTTGGTGGAGATGATATTTAATAAAATAAGTAGAAATCCACTAAAAGTTTTGTTTGGTTATCTTGCAATCCCGAGATAATCGTCTCCATGCTCCAAATCCATTTTAAAGCCATTTTTAAGGCATTTCGCGCATACATGAAATGAACACATTTTTCTCCAAAACTATAACAGATGCAAGCTTGTCCTGTTTGGTGGAGATGATATTTAATAAAATAAGTAGAAATCCACTAAAAGTTTTGTTTGGTTATCTTGCAATCCCGAGATAATCGTCTCCATGCTCCAAATCCATTTTAAAGCCATTTTTAAGGCATTTCGCGCATACATGAAATGAACACATTTTTCTCCAAAACTATAACAGATGCAAGCTTGTCCTGTTTGGTGGAGATGATATTTAATAAAATAAGTAGAAATCCACTAAAAGTTTTGTTTGGTTATCTTGCAATCCCGAGATAATCGTCTCCATGCTCCAAATCCATTTTAAAGCCATTTTTAAGGCATTTCGCGCATACATGAAATGAACACATTTTTCTCCAAAACTATAACAGATGCAAGCTTGTCCTGTTTGGTGGAGATGATATTTAATAAAATAAGTAGAAATCCACTAAAAGTTTTGTTTGGTTATCTTGCAATCCCGAGATAATCGTCTCCATGCTCCAAATCCATTTTAAAGCCATTTTTAAGGCATTTCGCGCATACATGAAATGAACACATTTTTCTCCAAAACTATAACAGATGCAAGCTTGTCCTGTTTGGTGGAGATGATATTTAATAAAATAAGTAGAAATCCACTAAAAGTTTTGTTTGGTTATCTTGCAATCCCGAGATAATCGTCTCCATGCTCCAAATCCATTTTAAAGCCATTTTTAAGGCATTTCGCGCATACATGAAATGAACACATTTTTCTCCAAAACTATAACAGATGCAAGCTTGTCCTGTTTGGTGGAGATGATATTTAATAAAATAAGTAGAAATCCACTAAAAGTTTTGTTTGGTTATCTTGCAATCCCGAGATAATCGTCTCCATGCTCCAAATCCATTTTAAAGCCATTTTTAAGGCATTTCGCGCATACATGAAATGAACACATTTTTCTCCAAAACTATAACAGATGCAAGCTTGTCCTGTTTGGTGGAGATGATATTTAATAAAATAAGTAGAAATCCACTAAAAGTTTTGTTTGGTTATCTTGCAATCCCGAGATAATCGTCTCCATGCTCCAAATCCATTTTAAAGCCATTTTTAAGGCATTTCGCGCATACATGAAATGAACACATTTTTCTCCAAAACTATAACAGATGCAAGCTTGTCCTGTTTGGTGGAGATGATATTTAATAAAATAAGTAGAAATCCACTAAAAGTTTTGTTTGGTTATCTTGCAATCCCGAGATAATCGTCTCCATGCTCCAAATCCATTTTAAAGCCATTTTTAAGGCATTTCGCGCATACATGAAATGAACACATTTTTCTCCAAAACTATAACAGATGCAAGCTTGTCCTGTTTGGTGGAGATGATATTTAATAAAATAAGTAGAAATCCACTAAAAGTTTTGTTTGGTTATCTTGCAATCCCGAGATAATCGTCTCCATGCTCCAAATCCATTTTAAAGCCATTTTTAAGGCATTTCGCGCATACATGAAATGAACACATTTTTCTCCAAAACTATAACAGATGCAAGCTTGTCCTGTTTGGTGGAGATGATATTTAATAAAATAAGTAGAAATCCACTAAAAGTTTTGTTTGGTTATCTTGCAATCCCGAGATAATCGTCTCCATGCTCCAAATCCATTTTAAAGCCATTTTTAAGGCATTTCGCGCATACATGAAATGAACACATTTTTCTCCAAAACTATAACAGATGCAAGCTTGTCCTGTTTGGTGGAGATGATATTTAATAAAATAAGTAGAAATCCACTAAAAGTTTTGTTTGGTTATCTTGCAATCCCGAGATAATCGTCTCCATGCTCCAAATCCATTTTAAAGCCATTTTTAAGGCATTTCGCGCATACATGAAATGAACACATTTTTCTCCAAAACTATAACAGATGCAAGCTTGTCCTGTTTGGTGGAGATGATATTTAATAAAATAAGTAGAAATCCACTAAAAGTTTTGTTTGGTTATCTTGCAATCCCGAGATAATCGTCTCCATGCTCCAAATCCATTTTAAAGCCATTTTTAAGGCATTTCGCGCATACATGAAATGAACACATTTTTCTCCAAAACTATAACAGATGCAAGCTTGTCCTGTTTGGTGGAGATGATATTTAATAAAATAAGTAGAAATCCACTAAAAGTTTTGTTTGGTTATCTTGCAATCCCGAGATAATCGTCTCCATGCTCCAAATCCATTTTAAAGCCATTTTTAAGGCATTTCGCGCATACATGAAATGAACACATTTTTCTCCAAAACTATAACAGATGCAAGCTTGTCCTGTTTGGTGGAGATGATATTTAATAAAATAAGTAGAAATCCACTAAAAGTTTTGTTTGGTTATCTTGCAATCCCGAGATAATCGTCTCCATGCTCCAAATCCATTTTAAAGCCATTTTTAAGGCATTTCGCGCATACATGAAATGAACACATTTTTCTCCAAAACTATAACAGATGCAAGCTTGTCCTGTTTGGTGGAGATGATATTTAATAAAATAAGTAGAAATCCACTAAAAGTTTTGTTTGGTTATCTTGCAATCCCGAGATAATCGTCTCCATGCTCCAAATCCATTTTAAAGCCATTTTTAAGGCATTTCGCGCATACATGAAATGAACACATTTTTCTCCAAAACTATAACAGATGCAAGCTTGTCCTGTTTGGTGGAGATGATATTTAATAAAATAAGTAGAAATCCACTAAAAGTTTT
The DNA here is from genome assembly GCF_048569485.1 of Anomaloglossus baeobatrachus. Lineage (NCBI taxonomy): Eukaryota > Metazoa > Chordata > Amphibia > Anura > Aromobatidae > Anomaloglossus > Anomaloglossus baeobatrachus. The sequence goes on along the minus strand of NW_027442092.1, from coordinate 132,346 downwards.
GTTTGGTTATCTTGCAATCCCGAGATAATCGTCTCCATGCTCCAAATCCATTTTAAAGCCATTTTTAAGGCATTTCGCGCATACATGAAATGAACACATTTTTCTCCAAAACTATAACAGATGCAAGCTTGTCCTGTTTGGTGGAGATGATATTTAATAAAATAAGTAGAAATCCACTAAAAGTTTTGTTTGGTTATCTTGCAATCCCGAGATAATCGTCTCCATGCTCCAAATCCATTTTAAAGCCATTTTTAAGGCATTTCGCGCATACATGAAATGAACACATTTTTCTCCAAAACTATAACAGATGCAAGCTTGTCCTGTTTGGTGGAGATGATATTTAATAAAATAAGTAGAAATCCACTAAAAGTTTTGTTTGGTTATCTTGCAATCCCGAGATAATCGTCTCCATGCTCCAAATCCATTTTAAAGCCATTTTTAAGGCATTTCGCGCATACATGAAATGAACACATTTTTCTCCAAAACTATAACAGATGCAAGCTTGTCCTGTTTGGTGGAGATGATATTTAATAAAATAAGTAGAAATCCACTAAAAGTTTTGTTTGGTTATCTTGCAATCCCGAGATAATCGTCTCCATGCTCCAAATCCATTTTAAAGCCATTTTTAAGGCATTTCGCGCATACATGAAATGAACACATTTTTCTCCAAAACTATAACAGATGCAAGCTTGTCCTGTTTGGTGGAGATGATATTTAATAAAATAAGTAGAAATCCACTAAAAGTTTTGTTTGGTTATCTTGCAATCCCGAGATAATCGTCTCCATGCTCCAAATCCATTTTAAAGCCATTTTTAAGGCATTTCGCGCATACATGAAATGAACACATTTTTCTCCAAAACTATAACAGATGCAAGCTTGTCCTGTTTGGTGGAGATGATATTTAATAAAATAAGTAGAAATCCACTAAAAGTTTTGTTTGGTTATCTTGCAATCCCGAGATAATCGTCTCCATGCTCCAAATCCATTTTAAAGCCATTTTTAAGGCATTTCGCGCATACATGAAATGAACACATTTTTCTCCAAAACTATAACAGATGCAAGCTTGTCCTGTTTGGTGGAGATGATATTTAATAAAATAAGTAGAAATCCACTAAAAGTTTTGTTTGGTTATCTTGCAATCCCGAGATAATCGTCTCCATGCTCCAAATCCATTTTAAAGCCATTTTTAAGGCATTTCGCGCATACATGAAATGAACACATTTTTCTCCAAAACTATAACAGATGCAAGCTTGTCCTGTTTGGTGGAGATGATATTTAATAAAATAAGTAGAAATCCACTAAAAGTTTTGTTTGGTTATCTTGCAATCCCGAGATAATCGTCTCCATGCCCAAATCCATTTTAAAGCCATTTTTAAGGCATTTCGCGCATACATGAAATGAACACATTTTTCTCCAAAACTATAACAGATGCAAGCTTGTCCTGTTTGGTGGAGATGATATTTAATAAAATAAGTAGAAATCCACTAAAAGTTTTGTTTGGTTATCTTGCAATCCCGAGATAATCGTCTCCATGCTCCAAATCCATTTTAAAGCCATTTTTAAGGCATTTCGCGCATACATGAAATGAACACATTTTTCTCCAAAACTATAACAGATGCAAGCTTGTCCTGTTTGGTGGAGATGATATTTAATAAAATAAGTAGAAATCCACTAAAAGTTTTGTTTGGTTATCTTGCAATCCCGAGATAATCGTCTCCATGCTCCAAATCCATTTTAAAGCCATTTTTAAGGCATTTCGCGCATACATGAAATGAACACATTTTTCTCCAAAACTATAACAGATGCAAGCTTGTCCTGTTTGGTGGAGATGATATTTAATAAAATAAGTAGAAATCCACTAAAAGTTTTGTTTGGTTATCTTGCAATCCCGAGATAATCGTCTCCATGCTCCAAATCCATTTTAAAGCCATTTTTAAGGCATTTCGCGCATACATGAAATGAACACATTTTTCTCCAAAACTATAACAGATGCAAGCTTGTCCTGTTTGGTGGAGATGATATTTAATAAAATAAGTAGAAATCCACTAAAAGTTTTGTTTGGTTATCTTGCAATCCCGAGATAATCGTCTCCATGCTCCAAATCCATTTTAAAGCCATTTTTAAGGCATTTCGCGCATACATGAAATGAACACATTTTTCTCCAAAACTATAACAGATGCAAGCTTGTCCTGTTTGGTGGAGATGATATTTAATAAAATAAGTAGAAATCCACTAAAAGTTTTGTTTGGTTATCTTGCAATCCCGAGATAATCGTCTCCATGCTCCAAATCCATTTTAAAGCCATTTTTAAGGCATTTCGCGCATACATGAAATGAACACATTTTTCTCCAAAACTATAACAGATGCAAGCTTGTCCTGTTTGGTGGAGATGATATTTAATAAAATAAGTAGAAATCCACTAAAAGTTTTGTTTGGTTATCTTGCAATCCCGAGATAATCGTCTCCATGCTCCAAATCCATTTTAAAGCCATTTTTAAGGCATTTCGCGCATACATGAAATGAACACATTTTTCTCCAAAACTATAACAGATGCAAGCTTGTCCTGTTTGGTGGAGATGATATTTAATAAAATAAGTAGAAATCCACTAAAAGTTTTGTTTGGTTATCTTGCAATCCCGAGATAATCGTCTCCATGCTCCAAATCCATTTTAAAGCCATTTTTAAGGCATTTCGCGCATACATGAAATGAACACATTTTTCTCCAAAACTATAACAGATGCAAGCTTGTCCTGTTTGGTGGAGATGATATTTAATAAAATAAGTAGAAATCCACTAAAAGTTTTGTTTGGTTATCTTGCAATCCCGAGATAATCGTCTCCATGCTCCAAATCCATTTTAAAGCCATTTTTAAGGCATTTCGCGCATACATGAAATGAACACATTTTTCTCCAAAACTATAACAGATGCAAGCTTGTCCTGTTTGGTGGAGATGATATTTAATAAAATAAGTAGAAATCCACTAAAAGTTTTGTTTGGTTATCTTGCAATCCCGAGATAATCGTCTCCATGCTCCAAATCCATTTTAAAGCCATTTTTAAGGCATTTCGCGCATACATGAAATGAACACATTTTTCTCCAAAACTATAACAGATGCAAGCTTGTCCTGTTTGGTGGAGATGATATTTAATAAAATAAGTAGAAATCCACTAAAAGTTTTGTTTGGTTATCTTGCAATCCCGAGATAATCGTCTCCATGCTCCAAATCCATTTTAAAGCCATTTTTAAGGCATTTCGCGCATACATGAAATGAACACATTTTTCTCCAAAACTATAACAGATGCAAGCTTGTCCTGTTTGGTGGAGATGATATTTAATAAAATAAGTAGAAATCCACTAAAAGTTTTGTTTGGTTATCTTGCAATCCCGAGATAATCGTCTCCATGCTCCAAATCCATTTTAAAGCCATTTTTAAGGCATTTCGCGCATACATGAAATGAACACATTTTTCTCCAAAACTATAACAGATGCAAGCTTGTCCTGTTTGGTGGAGATGATATTTAATAAAATAAGTAGAAATCCACTAAAAGTTTTGTTTGGTTATCTTGCAATCCCGAGATAATCGTCTCCATGCTCCAAATCCATTTTAAAGCCATTTTTAAGGCATTTCGCGCATACATGAAATGAACACATTTTTCTCCAAAACTATAACAGATGCAAGCTTGTCCTGTTTGGTGGAGATGATATTTAATAAAATAAGTAGAAATCCACTAAAAGTTTTGTTTGGTTATCTTGCAATCCCGAGATAATCGTCTCCATGCTCCAAATCCATTTTAAAGCCATTTTTAAGGCATTTCGCGCATACATGAAATGAACACATTTTTCTCCAAAACTATAACAGATGCAAGCTTGTCCTGTTTGGTGGAGATGATATTTAATAAAATAAGTAGAAATCCACTAAAAGTTTTGTTTGGTTATCTTGCAATCCCGAGATAATCGTCTCCATGCTCCAAATCCATTTTAAAGCCATTTTTAAGGCATTTCGCGCATACATGAAATGAACACATTTTTCTCCAAAACTATAACAGATGCAAGCTTGTCCTGTTTGGTGGAGATGATATTTAATAAAATAAGTAGAAATCCACTAAAAGTTTTGTTTGGTTATCTTGCAATCCCGAGATAATCGTCTCCATGCTCCAAATCCATTTTAAAGCCATTTTTAAGGCATTTCGCGCATACATGAAATGAACACATTTTTCTCCAAAACTATAACAGATGCAAGCTTGTCCTGTTTGGTGGAGATGATATTTAATAAAATAAGTAGAAATCCACTAAAAGTTTTGTTTGGTTATCTTGCAATCCCGAGATAATCGTCTCCATGCTCCAAATCCATTTTAAAGCCATTTTTAAGGCATTTCGCGCATACATGAAATGAACACATTTTTCTCCAAAACTATAACAGATGCAAGCTTGTCCTGTTTGGTGGAGATGATATTTAATAAAATAAGTAGAAATCCACTAAAAGTTTTGTTTGGTTATCTTGCAATCCCGAGATAATCGTCTCCATGCTCCAAATCCATTTTAAAGCCATTTTTAAGGCATTTCGCGCATACATGAAATGAACACATTTTTCTCCAAAACTATAACAGATGCAAGCTTGTCCTGTTTGGTGGAGATGATATTTAATAAAATAAGTAGAAATCCACTAAAAGTTTTGTTTGGTTATCTTGCAATCCCGAGATAATCGTCTCCATGCTCCAAATCCATTTTAAAGCCATTTTTAAGGCATTTCGCGCATACATGAAATGAACACATTTTTCTCCAAAACTATAACAGATGCAAGCTTGTCCTGTTTGGTGGAGATGATATTTAATAAAATAAGTAGAAATCCACTAAAAGTTTTGTTTGGTTATCTTGCAATCCCGAGATAATCGTCTCCATGCTCCAAATCCATTTTAAAGCCATTTTTAAGGCATTTCGCGCATACATGAAATGAACACATTTTTCTCCAAAACTATAACAGATGCAAGCTTGTCCTGTTTGGTGGAGATGATATTTAATAAAATAAGTAGAAATCCACTAAAAGTTTTGTTTGGTTATCTTGCAATCCCGAGATAATCGTCTCCATGCTCCAAATCCATTTTAAAGCCATTTTTAAGGCATTTCGCGCATACATGAAATGAACACATTTTTCTCCAAAACTATAACAGATGCAAGCTTGTCCTGTTTGGTGGAGATGATATTTAATAAAATAAGTAGAAATCCACTAAAAGTTTTGTTTGGTTATCTTGCAATCCCGAGATAATCGTCTCCATGCTCCAAATCCATTTTAAAGCCATTTTTAAGGCATTTCGCGCATACATGAAATGAACACATTTTTCTCCAAAACTATAACAGATGCAAGCTTGTCCTGTTTGGTGGAGATGATATTTAATAAAATAAGTAGAAATCCACTAAAAGTTTTGTTTGGTTATCTTGCAATCCCGAGATAATCGTCTCCATGCTCCAAATCCATTTTAAAGCCATTTTTAAGGCATTTCGCGCATACATGAAATGAACACATTTTTCTCCAAAACTATAACAGATGCAAGCTTGTCCTGTTTGGTGGAGATGATATTTAATAAAATAAGTAGAAATCCACTAAAAGTTTTGTTTGGTTATCTTGCAATCCCGAGATAATCGTCTCCATGCTCCAAATCCATTTTAAAGCCATTTTTAAGGCATTTCGCGCATACATGAAATGAACACATTTTTCTCCAAAACTATAACAGATGCAAGCTTGTCCTGTTTGGTGGAGATGATATTTAATAAAATAAGTAGAAATCCACTAAAAGTTTTGTTTGGTTATCTTGCAATCCCGAGATAATCGTCTCCATGCTCCAAATCCATTTTAAAGCCATTTTTAAGGCATTTCGCGCATACATGAAATGAACACATTTTTCTCCAAAACTATAACAGATGCAAGCTTGTCCTGTTTGGTGGAGATGATATTTAATAAAATAAGTAGAAATCCACTAAAAGTTTTGTTTGGTTATCTTGCAATCCCGAGATAATCGTCTCCATGCTCCAAATCCATTTTAAAGCCATTTTTAAGGCATTTCGCGCATACATGAAATGAACACATTTTTCTCCAAAACTATAACAGATGCAAGCTTGTCCTGTTTGGTGGAGATGATATTTAATAAAATAAGTAGAAATCCACTAAAAGTTTTGTTTGGTTATCTTGCAATCCCGAGATAATCGTCTCCATGCTCCAAATCCATTTTAAAGCCATTTTTAAGGCATTTCGCGCATACATGAAATGAACACATTTTTCTCCAAAACTATAACAGATGCAAGCTTGTCCTGTTTGGTGGAGATGATATTTAATAAAATAAGTAGAAATCCACTAAAAGTTTTGTTTGGTTATCTTGCAATCCCGAGATAATCGTCTCCATGCTCCAAATCCATTTTAAAGCCATTTTTAAGGCATTTCGCGCATACATGAAATGAACACATTTTTCTCCAAAACTATAACAGATGCAAGCTTGTCCTGTTTGGTGGAGATGATATTTAATAAAATAAGTAGAAATCCACTAAAAGTTTTGTTTGGTTATCTTGCAATCCCGAGATAATCGTCTCCATGCTCCAAATCCATTTTAAAGCCATTTTTAAGGCATTTCGCGCATACATGAAATGAACACATTTTTCTCCAAAACTATAACAGATGCAAGCTTGTCCTGTTTGGTGGAGATGATATTTAATAAAATAAGTAGAAATCCACTAAAAGTTTTGTTTGGTTATCTTGCAATCCCGAGATAATCGTCTCCATGCTCCAAATCCATTTTAAAGCCATTTTTAAGGCATTTCGCGCATACATGAAATGAACACATTTTTCTCCAAAACTATAACAGATGCAAGCTTGTCCTGTTTGGTGGAGATGATATTTAATAAAATAAGTAGAAATCCACTAAAAGTTTTGTTTGGTTATCTTGCAATCCCGAGATAATCGTCTCCATGCTCCAAATCCATTTTAAAGCCATTTTTAAGGCATTTCGCGCATACATGAAATGAACACATTTTTCTCCAAAACTATAACAGATGCAAGCTTGTCCTGTTTGGTGGAGATGATATTTAATAAAATAAGTAGAAATCCACTAAAAGTTTTGTTTGGTTATCTTGCAATCCCGAGATAATCGTCTCCATGCTCCAAATCCATTTTAAAGCCATTTTTAAGGCATTTCGCGCATACATGAAATGAACACATTTTTCTCCAAAACTATAACAGATGCAAGCTTGTCCTGTTTGGTGGAGATGATATTTAATAAAATAAGTAGAAATCCACTAAAAGTTTTGTTTGGTTATCTTGCAATCCCGAGATAATCGTCTCCATGCTCCAAATCCATTTTAAAGCCATTTTTAAGGCATTTCGCGCATACATGAAATGAACACATTTTTCTCCAAAACTATAACAGATGCAAGCTTGTCCTGTTTGGTGGAGATGATATTTAATAAAATAAGTAGAAATCCACTAAAAGTTTTGTTTGGTTATCTTGCAATCCCGAGATAATCGTCTCCATGCTCCAAATCCATTTTAAAGCCATTTTTAAGGCATTTCGCGCATACATGAAATGAACACATTTTTCTCCAAAACTATAACAGATGCAAGCTTGTCCTGTTTGGTGGAGATGATATTTAATAAAATAAGTAGAAATCCACTAAAAGTTTTGTTTGGTTATCTTGCAATCCCGAGATAATCGTCTCCATGCTCCAAATCCATTTTAAAGCCATTTTTAAGGCATTTCGCGCATACATGAAATGAACACATTTTTCTCCAAAACTATAACAGATGCAAGCTTGTCCTGTTTGGTGGAGATGATATTTAATAAAATAAGTAGAAATCCACTAAAAGTTTTGTTTGGTTATCTTGCAATCCCGAGATAATCGTCTCCATGCTCCAAATCCATTTTAAAGCCATTTTTAAGGCATTTCGCGCATACATGAAATGAACACATTTTTCTCCAAAACTATAACAGATGCAAGCTTGTCCTGTTTGGTGGAGATGATATTTAATAAAATAAGTAGAAATCCACTAAAAGTTTTGTTTGGTTATCTTGCAATCCCGAGATAATCGTCTCCATGCTCCAAATCCATTTTAAAGCCATTTTTAAGGCATTTCGCGCATACATGAAATGAACACATTTTTCTCCAAAACTATAACAGATGCAAGCTTGTCCTGTTTGGTGGAGATGATATTTAATAAAATAAGTAGAAATCCACTAAAAGTTTTGTTTGGTTATCTTGCAATCCCGAGATAATCGTCTCCATGCTCCAAATCCATTTTAAAGCCATTTTTAAGGCATTTCGCGCATACATGAAATGAACACATTTTTCTCCAAAACTATAACAGATGCAAGCTTGTCCTGTTTGGTGGAGATGATATTTAATAAAATAAGTAGAAATCCACTAAAAGTTTTGTTTGGTTATCTTGCAATCCCGAGATAATCGTCTCCATGCTCCAAATCCATTTTAAAGCCATTTTTAAGGCATTTCGCGCATACATGAAATGAACACATTTTTCTCCAAAACTATAACAGATGCAAGCTTGTCCTGTTTGGTGGAGATGATATTTAATAAAATAAGTAGAAATCCACTAAAAGTTTTGTTTGGTTATCTTGCAATCCCGAGATAATCGTCTCCATGCTCCAAATCCATTTTAAAGCCATTTTTAAGGCATTTCGCGCATACATGAAATGAACACATTTTTCTCCAAAACTATAACAGATGCAAGCTTGTCCTGTTTGGTGGAGATGATATTTAATAAAATAAGTAGAAATCCACTAAAAGTTTTGTTTGGTTATCTTGCAATCCCGAGATAATCGTCTCCATGCTCCAAATCCATTTTAAAGCCATTTTTAAGGCATTTCGCGCATACATGAAATGAACACATTTTTCTCCAAAACTATAACAGATGCAAGCTTGTCCTGTTTGGTGGAGATGATATTTAATAAAATAAGTAGAAATCCACTAAAAGTTTTGTTTGGTTATCTTGCAATCCCGAGATAATCGTCTCCATGCTCCAAATCCATTTTAAAGCCATTTTTAAGGCATTTCGCGCATACATGAAATGAACACATTTTTCTCCAAAACTATAACAGATGCAAGCTTGTCCTGTTTGGTGGAGATGATATTTAATAAAATAAGTAGAAATCCACTAAAAGTTTTGTTTGGTTATCTTGCAATCCCGAGATAATCGTCTCCATGCTCCAAATCCATTTTAAAGCCATTTTTAAGGCATTTCGCGCATACATGAAATGAACACATTTTTCTCCAAAACTATAACAGATGCAAGCTTGTCCTGTTTGGTGGAGATGATATTTAATAAAATAAGTAGAAATCCACTAAAAGTTTTGTTTGGTTATCTTGCAATCCCGAGATAATCGTCTCCATGCTCCAAATCCATTTTAAAGCCATTTTTAAGGCATTTCGCGCATACATGAAATGAACACATTTTTCTCCAAAACTATAACAGATGCAAGCTTGTCCTGTTTGGTGGAGATGATATTTAATAAAATAAGTAGAAATCCACTAAAAGTTTTGTTTGGTTATCTTGCAATCCCGAGATAATCGTCTCCATGCTCCAAATCCATTTTAAAGCCATTTTTAAGGCATTTCGCGCATACATGAAATGAACACATTTTTCTCCAAAACTATAACAGATGCAAGCTTGTCCTGTTTGGTGGAGATGATATTTAATAAAATAAGTAGAAATCCACTAAAAGTTTTGTTTGGTTATCTTGCAATCCCGAGATAATCGTCTCCATGCTCCAAATCCATTTTAAAGCCATTTTTAAGGCATTTCGCGCATACATGAAATGAACACATTTTTCTCCAAAACTATAACAGATGCAAGCTTGTCCTGTTTGGTGGAGATGATATTTAATAAAATAAGTAGAAATCCACTAAAAGTTTTGTTTGGTTATCTTGCAATCCCGAGATAATCGTCTCCATGCTCCAAATCCATTTTAAAGCCATTTTTAAGGCATTTCGCGCATACATGAAATGAACACATTTTTCTCCAAAACTATAACAGATGCAAGCTTGTCCTGTTTGGTGGAGATGATATTTAATAAAATAAGTAGAAATCCACTAAAAGTTTTGTTTGGTTATCTTGCAATCCCGAGATAATCGTCTCCATGCTCCAAATCCATTTTAAAGCCATTTTTAAGGCATTTCGCGCATACATGAAATGAACACATTTTTCTCCAAAACTATAACAGATGCAAGCTTGTCCTGTTTGGTGGAGATGATATTTAATAAAATAAGTAGAAATCCACTAAAAGTTTTGTTTGGTTATCTTGCAATCCCGAGATAATCGTCTCCATGCTCCAAATCCATTTTAAAGCCATTTTTAAGGCATTTCGCGCATACATGAAATGAACACATTTTTCTCCAAAACTATAACAGATGCAAGCTTGTCCTGTTTGGTGGAGATGATATTTAATAAAATAAGTAGAAATCCACTAAAAGTTTTGTTTGGTTATCTTGCAATCCCGAGATAATCGTCTCCATGCTCCAAATCCATTTTAAAGCCATTTTTAAGGCATTTCGCGCATACATGAAATGAACACATTTTTCTCCAAAACTATAACAGATGCAAGCTTGTCCTGTTTGGTGGAGATGATATTTAATAAAATAAGTAGAAATCCACTAAAAGTTTTGTTTGGTTATCTTGCAATCCCGAGATAATCGTCTCCATGCTCCAAATCCATTTTAAAGCCATTTTTAAGGCATTTCGCGCATACATGAAATGAACACATTTTTCTCCAAAACTATAACAGATGCAAGCTTGTCCTGTTTGGTGGAGATGATATTTAATAAAATAAGTAGAAATCCACTAAAAGTTTTGTTTGGTTATCTTGCAATCCCGAGATAATCGTCTCCATGCTCCAAATCCATTTTAAAGCCATTTTTAAGGCATTTCGCGCATACATGAAATGAACACATTTTTCTCCAAAACTATAACAGATGCAAGCTTGTCCTGTTTGGTGGAGATGATATTTAATAAAATAAGTAGAAATCCACTAAAAGTTTTGTTTGGTTATCTTGCAATCCCGAGATAATCGTCTCCATGCTCCAAATCCATTTTAAAGCCATTTTTAAGGCATTTCGCGCATACATGAAATGAACACATTTTTCTCCAAAACTATAACAGATGCAAGCTTGTCCTGTTTGGTGGAGATGATATTTAATAAAATAAGTAGAAATCCACTAAAAGTTTTGTTTGGTTATCTTGCAATCCCGAGATAATCGTCTCCATGCTCCAAATCCATTTTAAAGCCATTTTTAAGGCATTTCGCGCATACATGAAATGAACACATTTTTCTCCAAAACTATAACAGATGCAAGCTTGTCCTGTTTGGTGGAGATGATATTTAATAAAATAAGTAGAAATCCACTAAAAGTTTTGTTTGGTTATCTTGCAATCCCGAGATAATCGTCTCCATGCTCCAAATCCATTTTAAAGCCATTTTTAAGGCATTTCGCGCATACATGAAATGAACACATTTTTCTCCAAAACTATAACAGATGCAAGCTTGTCCTGTTTGGTGGAGATGATATTTAATAAAATAAGTAGAAATCCACTAAAAGTTTTGTTTGGTTATCTTGCAATCCCGAGATAATCGTCTCCATGCTCCAAATCCATTTTAAAGCCATTTTTAAGGCATTTCGCGCATACATGAAATGAACACATTTTTCTCCAAAACTATAACAGATGCAAGCTTGTCCTGTTTGGTGGAGATGATATTTAATAAAATAAGTAGAAATCCACTAAAAGTTTTGTTTGGTTATCTTGCAATCCCGAGATAATCGTCTCCATGCTCCAAATCCATTTTAAAGCCATTTTTAAGGCATTTCGCGCATACATGAAATGAACACATTTTTCTCCAAAACTATAACAGATGCAAGCTTGTCCTGTTTGGTGGAGATGATATTTAATAAAATAAGTAGAAATCCACTAAAAGTTTTGTTTGGTTATCTTGCAATCCCGAGATAATCGTCTCCATGCTCCAAATCCATTTTAAAGCCATTTTTAAGGCATTTCGCGCATACATGAAATGAACACATTTTTCTCCAAAACTATAACAGATGCAAGCTTGTCCTGTTTGGTGGAGATGATATTTAATAAAATAAGTAGAAATCCACTAAAAGTTTTGTTTGGTTATCTTGCAATCCCGAGATAATCGTCTCCATGCTCCAAATCCATTTTAAAGCCATTTTTAAGGCATTTCGCGCATACATGAAATGAACACATTTTTCTCCAAAACTATAACAGATGCAAGCTTGTCCTGTTTGGTGGAGATGATATTTAATAAAATAAGTAGAAATCCACTAAAAGTTTTGTTTGGTTATCTTGCAATCCCGAGATAATCGTCTCCATGCTCCAAATCCATTTTAAAGCCATTTTTAAGGCATTTCGCGCATACATGAAATGAACACATTTTTCTCCAAAACTATAACAGATGCAAGCTTGTCCTGTTTGGTGGAGATGATATTTAATAAAATAAGTAGAAATCCACTAAAAGTTTTGTTTGGTTATCTTGCAATCCCGAGATAATCGTCTCCATGCTCCAAATCCATTTTAAAGCCATTTTTAAGGCATTTCGCGCATACATGAAATGAACACATTTTTCTCCAAAACTATAACAGATGCAAGCTTGTCCTGTTTGGTGGAGATGATATTTAATAAAATAAGTAGAAATCCACTAAAAGTTTTGTTTGGTTATCTTGCAATCCCGAGATAATCGTCTCCATGCTCCAAATCCATTTTAAAGCCATTTTTAAGGCATTTCGCGCATACATGAAATGAACACATTTTTCTCCAAAACTATAACAGATGCAAGCTTGTCCTGTTTGGTGGAGATGATATTTAATAAAATAAGTAGAAATCCACTAAAAGTTTTGTTTGGTTATCTTGCAATCCCGAGATAATCGTCTCCATGCTCCAAATCCATTTTAAAGCCATTTTTAAGGCATTTCGCGCATACATGAAATGAACACATTTTTCTCCAAAACTATAACAGATGCAAGCTTGTCCTGTTTGGTGGAGATGATATTTAATAAAATAAGTAGAAATCCACTAAAAGTTTTGTTTGGTTATCTTGCAATCCCGAGATAATCGTCTCCATGCTCCAAATCCATTTTAAAGCCATTTTTAAGGCATTTCGCGCATACATGAAATGAACACATTTTTCTCCAAAACTATAACAGATGCAAGCTTGTCCTGTTTGGTGGAGATGATATTTAATAAAATAAGTAGAAATCCACTAAAAGTTTTGTTTGGTTATCTTGCAATCCCGAGATAATCGTCTCCATGCTCCAAATCCATTTTAAAGCCATTTTTAAGGCATTTCGCGCATACATGAAATGAACACATTTTTCTCCAAAACTATAACAGATGCAAGCTTGTCCTGTTTGGTGGAGATGATATTTAATAAAATAAGTAGAAATCCACTAAAAGTTTTGTTTGGTTATCTTGCAATCCCGAGATAATCGTCTCCATGCTCCAAATCCATTTTAAAGCCATTTTTAAGGCATTTCGCGCATACATGAAATGAACACATTTTTCTCCAAAACTATAACAGATGCAAGCTTGTCCTGTTTGGTGGAGATGATATTTAATAAAATAAGTAGAAATCCACTAAAAGTTTTGTTTGGTTATCTTGCAATCCCGAGATAATCGTCTCCATGCTCCAAATCCATTTTAAAGCCATTTTTAAGGCATTTCGCGCATACATGAAATGAACACATTTTTCTCCAAAACTATAACAGATGCAAGCTTGTCCTGTTTGGTGGAGATGATATTTAATAAAATAAGTAGAAATCCACTAAAAGTTTTGTTTGGTTATCTTGCAATCCCGAGATAATCGTCTCCATGCTCCAAATCCATTTTAAAGCCATTTTTAAGGCATTTCGCGCATACATGAAATGAACACATTTTTCTCCAAAACTATAACAGATGCAAGCTTGTCCTGTTTGGTGGAGATGATATTTAATAAAATAAGTAGAAATCCACTAAAAGTTTTGTTTGGTTATCTTGCAATCCCGAGATAATCGTCTCCATGCTCCAAATCCATTTTAAAGCCATTTTTAAGGCATTTCGCGCATACATGAAATGAACACATTTTTCTCCAAAACTATAACAGATGCAAGCTTGTCCTGTTTGGTGGAGATGATATTTAATAAAATAAGTAGAAATCCACTAAAAGTTTTGTTTGGTTATCTTGCAATCCCGAGATAATCGTCTCCATGCTCCAAATCCATTTTAAAGCCATTTTTAAGGCATTTCGCGCATACATGAAATGAACACATTTTTCTCCAAAACTATAACAGATGCAAGCTTGTCCTGTTTGGTGGAGATGATATTTAATAAAATAAGTAGAAATCCACTAAAAGTTTTGTTTGGTTATCTTGCAATCCCGAGATAATCGTCTCCATGCTCCAAATCCATTTTAAAGCCATTTTTAAGGCATTTCGCGCATACATGAAATGAACACATTTTTCTCCAAAACTATAACAGATGCAAGCTTGTCCTGTTTGGTGGAGATGATATTTAATAAAATAAGTAGAAATCCACTAAAAGTTTTGTTTGGTTATCTTGCAATCCCGAGATAATCGTCTCCATGCTCCAAATCCATTTTAAAGCCATTTTTAAGGCATTTCGCGCATACATGAAATGAACACATTTTTCTCCAAAACTATAACAGATGCAAGCTTGTCCTGTTTGGTGGAGATGATATTTAATAAAATAAGTAGAAATCCACTAAAAGTTTTGTTTGGTTATCTTGCAATCCCGAGATAATCGTCTCCATGCTCCAAATCCATTTTAAAGCCATTTTTAAGGCATTTCGCGCATACATGAAATGAACACATTTTTCTCCAAAACTATAACAGATGCAAGCTTGTCCTGTTTGGTGGAGATGATATTTAATAAAATAAGTAGAAATCCACTAAAAGTTTTGTTTGGTTATCTTGCAATCCCGAGATAATCGTCTCCATGCTCCAAATCCATTTTAAAGCCATTTTTAAGGCATTTCGCGCATACATGAAATGAACACATTTTTCTCCAAAACTATAACAGATGCAAGCTTGTCCTGTTTGGTGGAGATGATATTTAATAAAATAAGTAGAAATCCACTAAAAGTTTTGTTTGGTTATCTTGCAATCCCGAGATAATCGTCTCCATGCTCCAAATCCATTTTAAAGCCATTTTTAAGGCATTTCGCGCATACATGAAATGAACACATTTTTCTCCAAAACTATAACAGATGCAAGCTTGTCCTGTTTGGTGGAGATGATATTTAATAAAATAAGTAGAAATCCACTAAAAGTTTTGTTTGGTTATCTTGCAATCCCGAGATAATCGTCTCCATGCTCCAAATCCATTTTAAAGCCATTTTTAAGGCATTTCGCGCATACATGAAATGAACACATTTTTCTCCAAAACTATAACAGATGCAAGCTTGTCCTGTTTGGTGGAGATGATATTTAATAAAATAAGTAGAAATCCACTAAAAGTTTTGTTTGGTTATCTTGCAATCCCGAGATAATCGTCTCCATGCTCCAAATCCATTTTAAAGCCATTTTTAAGGCATTTCGCGCATACATGAAATGAACACATTTTTCTCCAAAACTATAACAGATGCAAGCTTGTCCTGTTTGGTGGAGATGATATTTAATAAAATAAGTAGAAATCCACTAAAAGTTTTGTTTGGTTATCTTGCAATCCCGAGATAATCGTCTCCATGCTCCAAATCCATTTTAAAGCCATTTTTAAGGCATTTCGCGCATACATGAAATGAACACATTTTTCTCCAAAACTATAACAGATGCAAGCTTGTCCTGTTTGGTGGAGATGATATTTAATAAAATAAGTAGAAATCCACTAAAAGTTTTGTTTGGTTATCTTGCAATCCCGAGATAATCGTCTCCATGCTCCAAATCCATTTTAAAGCCATTTTTAAGGCATTTCGCGCATACATGAAATGAACACATTTTTCTCCAAAACTATAACAGATGCAAGCTTGTCCTGTTTGGTGGAGATGATATTTAATAAAATAAGTAGAAATCCACTAAAAGTTTTGTTTGGTTATCTTGCAATCCCGAGATAATCGTCTCCATGCTCCAAATCCATTTTAAAGCCATTTTTAAGGCATTTCGCGCATACATGAAATGAACACATTTTTCTCCAAAACTATAACAGATGCAAGCTTGTCCTGTTTGGTGGAGATGATATTTAATAAAATAAGTAGAAATCCACTAAAAGTTTTGTTTGGTTATCTTGCAATCCCGAGATAATCGTCTCCATGCTCCAAATCCATTTTAAAGCCATTTTTAAGGCATTTCGCGCATACATGAAATGAACACATTTTTCTCCAAAACTATAACAGATGCAAGCTTGTCCTGTTTGGTGGAGATGATATTTAATAAAATAAGTAGAAATCCACTAAAAGTTTTGTTTGGTTATCTTGCAATCCCGAGATAATCGTCTCCATGCTCCAAATCCATTTTAAAGCCATTTTTAAGGCATTTCGCGCATACATGAAATGAACACATTTTTCTCCAAAACTATAACAGATGCAAGCTTGTCCTGTTTGGTGGAGATGATATTTAATAAAATAAGTAGAAATCCACTAAAAGTTTTGTTTGGTTATCTTGCAATCCCGAGATAATCGTCTCCATGCTCCAAATCCATTTTAAAGCCATTTTTAAGGCATTTCGCGCATACATGAAATGAACACATTTTTCTCCAAAACTATAACAGATGCAAGCTTGTCCTGTTTGGTGGAGATGATATTTAATAAAATAAGTAGAAATCCACTAAAAGTTTTGTTTGGTTATCTTGCAATCCCGAGATAATCGTCTCCATGCTCCAAATCCATTTTAAAGCCATTTTTAAGGCATTTCGCGCATACATGAAATGAACACATTTTTCTCCAAAACTATAACAGATGCAAGCTTGTCCTGTTTGGTGGAGATGATATTTAATAAAATAAGTAGAAATCCACTAAAAGTTTTGTTTGGTTATCTTGCAATCCCGAGATAATCGTCTCCATGCTCCAAATCCATTTTAAAGCCATTTTTAAGGCATTTCGCGCATACATGAAATGAACACATTTTTCTCCAAAACTATAACAGATGCAAGCTTGTCCTGTTTGGTGGAGATGATATTTAATAAAATAAGTAGAAATCCACTAAAAGTTTTGTTTGGTTATCTTGCAATCCCGAGATAATCGTCTCCATGCTCCAAATCCATTTTAAAGCCATTTTTAAGGCATTTCGCGCATACATGAAATGAACACATTTTTCTCCAAAACTATAACAGATGCAAGCTTGTCCTGTTTGGTGGAGATGATATTTAATAAAATAAGTAGAAATCCACTAAAAGTTTTGTTTGGTTATCTTGCAATCCCGAGATAATCGTCTCCATGCTCCAAATCCATTTTAAAGCCATTTTTAAGGCATTTCGCGCATACATGAAATGAACACATTTTTCTCCAAAACTATAACAGATGCAAGCTTGTCCTGTTTGGTGGAGATGATATTTAATAAAATAAGTAGAAATCCACTAAAAATTTTGTTTGGTTATATTGCAATCCCGAGATAATCGTCTCCATGCTCCAAATCCATTTTAAAGCCATTTTTAAGGCATTTCGCGCATACATGAAATGAACACATTTTTCTCCAAAACTATAACAGATGCAAGCTTGTCCTGTTTGGTGGAGATGATATTTAATAAAATAAGTAGAAATCCACTAAAAGTTTTGTTTGGTTATCTTGCAATCCCGAGATAATCGTCTCCATGCTCCAAATCCATTTTAAAGCCATTTTTAAGGCATTTCGCGCATACATGAAATGAACACATTTTTCTCCAAAACTATAACAGATGCAAGCTTGTCCTGTTTGGTGGAGATGATATTTAATAAAATAAGTAGAAATCCACTAAAAGTTTTGTTTGGTTATCTTGCAATCCCGAGATAATCGTCTCCATGCTCCAAATCCATTTTAAAGCCATTTTTAAGGCATTTCGCGCATACATGAAATGAACACATTTTTCTCCAAAACTATAACAGATGCAAGCTTGTCCTGTTTGGTGGAGATGATATTTAATAAAATAAGTAGAAATCCACTAAAAGTTTTGTTTGGTTATCTTGCAATCCCGAGATAATCGTCTCCATGCTCCAAATCCATTTTAAAGCCATTTTTAAGGCATTTCGCGCATACATGAAATGAACACATTTTTCTCCAAAACTATAACAGATGCAAGCTTGTCCTGTTTGGTGGAGATGATATTTAATAAAATAAGTAGAAATCCACTAAAAGTTTTGTTTGGTTATCTTGCAATCCCGAGATAATCGTCTCCATGCTCCAAATCCATTTTAAAGCCATTTTTAAGGCATTTCGCGCATACATGAAATGAACACATTTTTCTCCAAAACTATAACAGATGCAAGCTTGTCCTGTTTGGTGGAGATGATATTTAATAAAATAAGTAGAAATCCACTAAAAGTTTTGTTTGGTTATCTTGCAATCCCGAGATAATCGTCTCCATGCTCCAAATCCATTTTAAAGCCATTTTTAAGGCATTTCGCGCATACATGAAATGAACACATTTTTCTCCAAAACTATAACAGATGCAAGCTTGTCCTGTTTGGTGGAGATGATATTTAATAAAATAAGTAGAAATCCACTAAAAGTTTTGTTTGGTTATCTTGCAATCCCGAGATAATCGTCTCCATGCTCCAAATCCATTTTAAAGCCATTTCAAAGGCATTTTGCGCATACATGAAATTAACACATTTTTCTCCAAAACTATAACACATGCAAGCTTGTCCTGTTTGGTGGAGATGATATTTAATAAAATAAGTAGAAATCCACTAAAAGTTTTGTTTGGTTATCTTGCAATCCCGAGATAATCGTCTCCATGCTCCAAATCCATTTTAAAGCCATTTCAAAGGCATTTTGCGCATACATGAAATTAACACATTTTTCTCCAAAACTATAACACATGCAAGCTTGTCCTGTTTGGTGGAGATGATATTTAATAAAATAAGTAGAAATCCACTAAAAGTTTTGTTTGGTTATCTTGCAATCCCGAGATAATCGTCTCCATGCTCCAAATCCATTTTAAAGCCATTTTTAAGGCATTTCGCGCATACATGAAATGAACACATTTTTCTCCAAAACTATAACAGATGCAAGCTTGTCCTGTTTGGTGGAGATGATATTTAATAAAATAAGTAGAAATCCACTAAAACGTTTTGTTTGGTTATCTTGCAATCCCGAGATAATCGTCTCCATGCTCCAAATCCATTTTAAAGCCATTTTTAAGGCATTTCGCGCATACATGAAATGAACACATTTTTCTCCAAAACTATAACAGATGCAAGCTTGTCCTGTTTGGTGGAGATGATATTTAATAAAATAAGTAGAAATCCACTAAAAGTTTTGTTTGGTTATATTGCAATCCCGAGATAATCGTCTCCATGCTCCAAATCCATTTTAAAGCCATTTTTAAGGCATTTCGCGCATACATGAAATGAACACATTTTTCTCCAAAACTATAACAGATGCAAGCTTGTCCTGTTTGGCGGAGATGATATTTAATAAAATAAGTAGAAATCCACTAAAAGTTTTGTTTGGTTATCTTGCAATCCCGAGATAATCGTCCCCATGCTCCAAATCCATTTTAAAGCCATTTTTAAGGCATTTCGCGCATACATGAAATGAACACATTTTTCTCCAAAACTTTAACAGATGCAAGCTTGTCCTGTTTGGTGGAGATGATATTTAATAAAATAAGTAGAAATCCACTAAAAGTTTTGTTTGGTTATCTTGCAATCCCGAGATAATCGTCTCCATGCTCCAAATCCATTTTAAAGCCATTTTTAAGGCATTTCGCGCATACATGAAATGAACACATTTTTCTCCAAAACTATAACAGATGCAAGCTTGTCCTGTTTGGTGGAGATGATATTTAATAAAATAAGTAGAAATCCACTAAAAGTTTTGTTTGGTTATCTTGCAATCCCGAGATAATCGTCTCCATGCTCCAAATCCATTTTAAAGCCATTTTTAAGGCATTTCGCGCATACATGAAATGAACACATTTTTCTCCAAAACTATAACAGATGCAAGCTTGTCCTGTTTGGTGGAGATGATATTTAATAAAATAAGTAGAAATCCACTAAAAGTTTTGTTTGGTTATCTTGCAATCCCGAGATAATCGTCTCCATGCTCCAAATCCATTTTAAAGCCATTTTTAAGGCATTTCGCGCATACATGAAATGAACACATTTTTCTCCAAAACTATAACAGATGCAAGCTTGTCCTGTTTGGTGGAGATAATATTTAATAAAATAAGTAGAAATCTACTAAAAGTTTCGTTTGTTTATATTGCCATCCTGAGATAATCGTCTCCATGCTCCAAATCCATTTTAAAGCCATTTTTAAGGCATTTCGCGCATACATGAAATGAACACATTTTTCTCCAAAACTATAACAGATGCAAGCTTGTCCTGTTTGGTGGAGATAATATTTAATAAAATAAGTAGAAATCTACTAAAAGTTTCGTTTGTTTATATTGCCATCCTGAGATAATCGTCTCCATGCTCCAAATCCATTTTAAAGCCATTTTTAAGGCATTTCGCGCATACATGAAATGAACACATTTTTCTCCAAAACTATAACAGATGCAAGCTTGTCCTGGTTGGTGGAGATGATATTTAATAAAATAAGTAGAAATCCACTAAAAGTTTTGTTTGGTTATCTTGCAATCCCGAGATAATCGTCTCCATGCTCCAAATCCATTTTAAAGCCATTTTTAAGGCATTTCGCGCATACATGAAATGAACACATTTTTCTCCAAAACTATAACAGATGCAAGCTTGTCCTGTTTGGTGGAGATGATATTTAATAAAATAAGTAGAAATCCACTAAAAGTTTTGTTTGGTTATCTTGCAATCCCGAGATAATCGTCTCCATGCTCCAAATCCATTTTAAAGCCATTTTTAAGGCATTTCGCGCATACATGAAATGAACACATTTTTCTCCAAAACTATAACAGATGCAAGCTTGTCCTGTTTGGTGGAGATGATATTTAATAAAATAAGTAGAAATCCACTAAAAGTTTTGTTTGGTTATCTTGCAATCCCGAGATAATCGTCTCCATGCTCCAAATCCATTTTAAAGCCATTTTTAAGGCATTTCGCGCATACATGAAATGAACACATTTTTCTCCAAAACTATAACAGATGCAAGCTTGTCCTGTTTGGTGGAGATGATATTTAATAAAATAAGTAGAAATCCACTAAAAGTTTTGTTTGGTTATCTTGCAATCCCGAGATAATCGTCTCCATGCTCCAAATCCATTTTAAAGCCATTTTTAAGGCATTTCGCGCATACATGAAATGAACACATTTTTCTCCAAAACTATAACAGATGCAAGCTTGTCCTGTTTGGTGGAGATGATATTTAATAAAATAAGTAGAAATCCACTAAAAGTTTTGTTTGGTTATCTTGCAATCCCGAGATAATCGTCTCCATGCTCCAAATCCATTTTAAAGCCATTTTTAAGGCATTTCGCGCATACATGAAATGAACACATTTTTCTCCAAAACTATAACAGATGCAAGCTTGTCCTGTTTGGTGGAGATGATATTTAATAAAATAAGTAGAAATCCACTAAAAGTTTTGTTTGGTTATCTTGCAATCCCGAGATAATCGTCTCCATGCTCCAAATCCATTTTAAAGCCATTTTTAAGGCATTTCGCGCATACATGAAATGAACACATTTTTCTCCAAAACTATAACAGATGCAAGCTTGTCCTGTTTGGTGGAGATGATATTTAATAAAATAAGTAGAAATCCACTAAAAGTTTTGTTTGGTTATATTGCAATCCCGAGATAATCGTCTCCATGCTCCAAATCCATTTTAAAGCCATTTTTAAGGCATTTCGCTCATACATGAAATGAACACATTTTTCTCCAAAACTATAACAGATGCAAGCTTGTCCTGTTTGGTGGAGATGATATTTAATAAAATAAGTAGAAATCCACTAAAAGTTTTGTTTGGTTATCTTGCAATCCCGAGATAATCGTCTCCATGCTCCAAATCCATTTTAAAGCCATTTTTAAGGCATTTCGCGCATACATGAAATGAACACATTTTTCTCCAAAACTATAACAGATGCAAGCTTGTCCTGTTTGGTGGAGATGATATTTAATAAAATAAGTAGAAATCCACTAAAAGTTTTGTTTGGTTATCTTGCAATCCCGAGATAATCGTCTCCATGCTCCAAATCCATTTTAAAGCCATTTTTAAGGCATTTCGCGCATACATGAAATGAACACATTTTTCTCCAAAACTATAACAGATGCAAGCTTGTCCTGTTTGGTGGAGATGATATTTAATAAAATAAGTAGAAATCCACTAAAAGTTTTGTTTGGTTATCTTGCAATCCCGAGATAATCGTCTCCATGCTCCAAATCCATTTTAAAGCCATTTTTAAGGCATTTCGCGCATACATGAAATGAACACATTTTTCTCCAAAACTATAACAGATGCAAGCTTGTCCTGTTTGGTGGAGATGATATTTAATAAAATAAGTAGAAATCCACTAAAAGTTTTGTTTGGTTATCTTGCAATCCCGAGATAATCGTCTCCATGCTCCAAATCCATTTTAAAGCCATTTTTAAGGCATTTCGCGCATACATGAAATGAACACATTTTTTCTCCAAAACTATAACAGATGCAAGCTTGTCCTGTTTGGTGGAGATGATATTTAATAAAATAAGTAGAAATCCACTAAAAGTTTTGTTTGGTTATCTTGCAATCCCGAGATAATCGTCTCCATGCTCCAAATCCATTTTAAAGCCATTTTTAAGGCATTTCGCGCATACATGAAATGAACACATTTTTCTCCAAAACTATAACAGATGCAAGCTTGTCCTGTTTGGTGGAGATGATATTTAATAAAATAAGTAGAAATCCACTAAAAGTTTTGTTTGGTTATATTGCAATCCCGAGATAATCGTCTCCATGCTCCAAATCCATTTTAAAGCCATTTTTAAGGCATTTCGCGCATACATGAAATGAACACATTTTTCTCCAAAACTATAACAGATGCAAGCTTGTCCTGTTTGGTGGAGATGATATTTAATAAAATAAGTAGAAATCCACTAAAAGTTTTGTTTGGTTATCTTGCAATCCCGAGATAATCGTCTCCATGCTCCAAATCCATTTTAAAGCCATTTTAAGGCATTTCGCGCATACATGAAATGAACACATTTTTCTCCAAAACTATAACAGATGCAAGCTTGTCCTGTTTGGTGGAGATGATATTTAATAAAATAAGTAGAAATCCACTAAAAGTTTTGTTTGGTTATCTTGCAATCCCGAGATAATCGTCTCCATGCTCCAAATCCATTTTAAAGCCATTTTTAAGGCATTTCGCGCATACATGAAATGAACACATTTTTCTCCAAAACTTTAACAGATGCAAGCTTGTCCTGTTTGGTGGAGATGATATTTAATAAAATAAGTAGAAATCCACTAAAAGTTTTGTTTGGTTATCTTGCAATCCCGAGATAATCGTCTCCATGCTCCAAATCCATTTTAAAGCCATTTTTAAGGCATTTCGCGCATACATGAAATGAACACATTTTTCTCCAAAACTATAACAGATGCAAGCTTGTCCTGTTTGGTGGAGATGATATTTAATAAAATAAGTAGAAATCCACTAAAAGTTTTGTTTGGTTATCTTGCAATCCCGAGATAATCGTCTCCATGCTCCAAATCCATTTTAAAGCCATTTTTAAGGCATTTCGCGCATACATGAAATGAACACATTTTTCTCCACAACTATAACAGATGCAAGCTTGTCCTGTTTGGTGGAGATAATATTTAATAAAATAAGTAGAAATCTACTAAAAGTTTTGTTTGGTTATATTGCCATCCTGAGATAATCGTCTCCATGCTCCAAATCCATTTTAAAGCCATTTTTAAGGCATTTTGCGCATACATGAAATGAACACATTTTTCTCCAAAACTATAACACATGCAAGCTTGTCCTGTTTGGTGGAGATGATATTTAATAAAATAAGTAGAAATCCACTTAAAGTTTTGTTTGGTTATCTTGAAATCCCGAGATAATCGTCTCCATGCTCCAAATCCATTTTAAAGCCATTTTTAAGGCATTTCGCGCATACATGAAATGAACACATTTTTCTCCAAAACTATAACAGATGCAAGCTTGTCCTGGTTGGTGGAGATGATATTTAATAAAATAAGTAGAAATCCACTAAAAGTTTTGTTTGGTTATCTTGCAATCCCGAGATAATCGTCTCCATGCTCCAAATCCATTTTAAAGCCATTTTTAAGGCATTTCGCGCATACATGAAATGAACACATTTTTCTCCAAAACTATAACAGATGCAAGCTTGTCCTGTTTGGTGGAGATGATATTTAATAAAATAAGTAGAAATCCACAAAAAGTTTTGTTTGGTTATCTTGCAATCCCGAGATAATCGTCTCCATGCTCCAAATCCATTTTAAAGCCATTTTTAAGGCATTTCGCGCATACATGAAATGAACACATTTTTCTCCAAAAGTATAACAGATGCAAGCTTGTCCTGTTTGGTGGAGATGATATTTAATAAAATAAGTAGAAATCCACTAAAAGTTTTGTTTGGTTATCTTGCAATCCCGAGATAATCGTCTCCATGCTCCAAATCCATTTTAAAGCCATTTTTAAGGCATTTCGCGCATACATGAAATGAACACATTTTTCTCCAAAACTATAACAGATGCAAGCTTGTCCTGTTTGGTGGAGATGATATTTAATAAAATAAGTAGAAATCCACTAAAAGTTTTGTTTGGTTATCTTGCAATCCCGAGATAATCGTCTCCATGCTCCAAATCCATTTTAAAGCCATTTTTAAGGCATTTCGCGCATACATGAAATGAACACATTTTTCTCCAAAACTATAACAGATGCAAGCTTGTCCTGTTTGGTGGAGATGATATTTAATAAAATAAGTAGAAATCCACTAAAAGTTTTGTTTGGTTATCTTGCAATCCCGAGATAATCGTCTCCATGCTCCAAATCCATTTTAAAGCCATTTTTAAGGCATTTCGCGCATACATGAAATGAACACATTTTTCTCCAAAACTATAACAGATGCAAGCTTGTCCTGTTTGGTGGAGATGATATTTAATAAAATAAGTAGAAATCCACTAAAAGTTTTGTGTGGTTATCTTGCAATCCCGAGATAATCGTCTCCATGCTCCAAATCCATTTTAAAGCCATTTTTAAGGCATTTCGCGCATACATGAAATGAACACATTTTTCTCCAAAACTATAACAGATGCAAGCTTGTCCTGTTTGGTGGAGATGATATTTAATAAAATAAGTAGAAATCCACTAAAAGTTTTGTTTGGTTATCTTGCAATCCCGAGATAATCGTCTCCATGCTCCAAATCCATTTTAAAGCCATTTTTAAGGCATTTCGCGCATACATGAAATGAACACATTTTTCTCCAAAACTATAACAGATGCAAGCTTGTCCTGTTTGGTGGAGATGATATTTAATAAAATAAGTAGAAATCCACTAAAAGTTTTGTTTGGTTATCTTGCAATCCCGAGATAATCGTCTCCATGCTCCAAATCCATTTTAAAGCCATTTTTAAGGCATTTCGCGCATACATGAAATGAACACATTTTTCTCCAAAACTTTAACAGATGCAAACTTGTCCTGTTTGGTGGAGATGATATTTAATAAAATAAGTAGAAATCCACTAAAAGTTTTGTTTGGTTATCTTGCAATCCCGAGATAATCGTCTCCATGCTCCAAATCCATTTTAAAGCCATTTTTAAGGCATTTCGCGCATACATGAAATGAACACATTTTTCTCCAAAACTATAACAGATGCAAGCTTGTCCTGTTTGGTGGAGATGATATTTAATAAAATAAGTAGAAATCCACTAAAAGTTTTGTTTGGTTATCTTGCAATCCCGAGATAATCGTCTCCATGCTCCAAATCCATTTTAAAGCCATTTTTAAGGCATTTCGCGCATACATGAAATGAACACATTTTTCTCCACAACTATAACAGATGCAAGCTTGTCCTGTTTGGTGGAGATAATATTTAATAAAATAAGTAGAAATCTACTAAAAGTTTCGTTTGTTTATATTGCCATCCTGAGATAATCGTCTCCATGCTCCAAATCCATTTTAAAGCCATTTTTAAGGCATTTTGCGCATACATGAAATGAACACATTTTTCTCCAAAACTATAACACATGCAAGCTTGTCCTGTTTGGTGGAGATGATATTTAATAAAATAAGTAGAAATCCACTAAAAGTTTTGTTTGGTTATCTTGAAATCCCGAGATAATCGTCTCCATGCTCCAAATCCATTTTAAAGCCATTTTTAAGGCATTTCGCGCATACATGAAATGAACACATTTTTCTCCAAAACTATAACAGATGCAAGCTTGTCCTGGTTGGTGGAGATGATATTTAATAAAATAAGTAGAAATCCACTAAAAGTTTTGTTTGGTTATCTTGCAATCCCGAGATAATCGTCTGCATGCTCCAAATCCATTTTAAAGCCATTTTTAAGGCATTTCGCGCATACATGAAATGAACACATTTTTCTCCAAAACTATAACAGATGCAAGCTTGTCCTGTTTGGTGGAGATGATATTTAATAAAATAAGTAGAAATCCACAAAAAGTTTTGTTTGGTTATCTTGCAATCCCGAGATAATCGTCTCCATGCTCCAAATCCATTTTAAAGCCATTTTTAAGGCATTTCGCGCATACATGAAATGAACACATTTTTCTCCAAAAGTATAACAGATGCAAGCTTGTCCTGTTTGGTGGAGATGATATTTAATAAAATAAGTAGAAATCCACTAAAAGTTTTGTTTGGTTATCTTGCAATCCCGAGATAATCGTCTCCATGCTCCAAATCCATTTTAAAGCCATTTTTAAGGCATTTCGCGCATACATGAAATGAACACATTTTTCTCCAAAACTATAACAGATGCAAGCTTGTCCTGTTTGGTGGAGATGATATTTAATAAAATAAGTAGAAATCCACTAAAAGTTTTGTTTGGTTATCTTGCAATCCCGAGATAATCGTCTCCATGCTCCAAATCCATTTTAAAGCCATTTTTAAGGCATTTCGCGCATACATGAAATGAACACATTTTTCTCCAAAACTATAACAGATGCAAGCTTGTCCTGTTTGGTGGAGATGATATTTAATAAAATAAGTAGAAATCCACTAAAAGTTTTGTTTGGTTATCTTGCAATCCCGAGATAATCGTCTCCATGCTCCAAATCCATTTTAAAGCCATTTTTAAGGCATTTCGCGCATACATGAAATGAACACATTTTTCTCCAAAACTATAACAGATGCAAGCTTGTCCTGTTTGGTGGAGATGATATTTAATAAAATAAGTAGAAATCCACTAAAAGTTTTGTGTGGTTATCTTGCAATCCCGAGATAATCGTCTCCATGCTCCAAATCCATTTTAAAGCCATTTTTAAGGCATTTCGCGCATACATGAAATGAACACATTTTTCTCCAAAACTATAACAGATGCAAGCTTGTCCTGTTTGGTGGAGATGATATTTAATAAAATAAGTAGAAATCCACTAAAAGTTTTGTTTGGTTATCTTGCAATCCAGAGATAATCGTCTCCATGCTCCAAATCCATTTTAAAGCCATTTTTAAGGCATTTCGCGCATACATGAAATGAACACATTTTTCTCCAAAACTATAACAGATGCAAGCTTGTCCTGTTTGGTGGAGATGATATTTAATAAAATAAGTAGAAATCCACTAAAAGTTTTGTTTGGTTATCTTGCAATCCCGAGATAATCGTCTCCATGCTCCAAATCCATTTTAAAGCCATTTTTAAGGCATTTCGCGCATACATGAAATGAACACATTTTTCTCCAAAACTATAACAGATGCAAGCTTGTCCTGTTTGGTGGAGATGATATTTAATAAAATAAGTAGAAATCCACTAAAAGTTTTGTTTGGTTATCTTGCAATCCCGAGATAATCGTCTCCATGCTCCAAATCCATTTTAAAGCCATTTCAAAGGCATTTTGCGCATACATGAAATGAACACATTTTTCTCCAAAACTATAACACATGCAAGCTTGTCCTGTTTGGTGGAGATGATATTTAATAAAATAAGTAGAAATCCACTAAAAGTTTTGTTTGGTTATCTTGCAATCCCGAGATAATCGTCTCCATGCTCCAAATCCATTTTAAAGCCATTTTTAAGGCATTTCGCGCATACATGAAATGAACACATTTTTCTCCAAAACTATAACAGATGCAAGCTTGTCCTGTTTGGTGGAGATGATATTTAATAAAATAAGTAGAAATCCACTAAAAGTTTTGTTTGGTTATCTTGCAATCCCGAGATAATCGTCTCCATGCTCCAAATCCATTTTAAAGCCATTTTTAAGGCATTTCGCGCATACATGAAATGAACACATTTTTCTCCAAAACTATAACAGATGCAAGCTTGTCCTGTTTGGTGGAGATGATATTTAATAAAATAAGTAGAAATCCACTAAAAGTTTTGTTTGGTTATCTTGCAATCCCGAGATAATCGTCTCCATGCTCCAAATCCATTTTAAAGCCATTTTTAAGGCATTTCGCGCATACATGAAATGAACACATTTTTCTCCAAAACTATAACAGATGCAAGCTTGTCCTGTTTGGTGGAGATGATATTTAATAAAATAAGTAGAAATCCACTAAAAGTTTTGTTTGGTTATCTTGCAATCCCGAGATATTCGTCTCCATGCTCCAAATCCATTTTAAAGCCATTTTTAAGGCATTTCGCGCATACATGAAATGAACACATTTTTCTCCAAAACTATAACAGATGCAAGCTTGTCCTGTTTGGTGGAGATGATATTTAATAAAATAAGTAGAAATCCACTAAAAGTTTTGTTTGGTTATCTTGCAATCCCGAGATAATCGTCTCCATGCTCCAAATCCATTTTAAAGCCATTTTTAAGGCATTTCGCGCATACATGAAATGAACACATTTTTCTCCAAAACTATAACAGATGCAAGCTTGTCCTGTTTGGTGGAGATAATATTTAATAAAATAAGTAGAAATCTACTAAAAGTTTCGTTTGTTTATATTGCCATCCTGAGATAATCGTCTCCATGCTCCAAATCCATTTTAAAGCCATTTCAAAGGCATTTTGCGCATACATGAAATGAACACATTTTTCTCCAACACTATAACACATGCAAGCTTGTCCTGTTTGGTGGAGATGATATTTAATAAAATAAGTAGAAATCCACTAAAAGTTTTGTTTGGTTATCTTGCAATCCCGAGATAATCGTCTCCATGCTCCAAATCCATTTTAAAGCCATTTTTAAGGCATTTCGCGCATACATGAAATGAACACATTTTTCTCCAAAACTATAACAGATGCAAGCTTGTCCTGTTCGGTGGAGAGGATATTTAATAAAATAAGTAGAAATCCACTAAAAGTTTTGTTTGGTTATCTTGCAATCCCGAGATAATCGTCTCCATGCTCCAAATCCATTTTAAAGCCATTTTTAAGGCATTTCGCGCATACATGAAATGAACACATTTTTCTCCAAAACTATAACAGATGCAAGCTTGTCCTGTTCGGTGGAGATGATATTTAATAAAATAAGTAGAAATCCACTAAAAGTTTTGTTTGGTTATCTTGCAATCCCGAGATAATCGTCTCCATGCTCCAAATCCATTTTAAAGCCATTTTTAAGGCATTTCGCGCATACATGAAATGAACACATTTTTCTCCAAAACTATAACAGATGCAAGCTTGTCCTGTTTGGTGGAGATGATATTTAATAAAATAAGTAGAAATCCACTAAAAGTTTTGTTTGGTTATCTTGCAATCCCGAGATAATCGTCTCCATGCTCCAAATCCATTTTAAAGCCATTTCAAAGGCATTTTGCGCATACATGAAATGAACACATTTTTCTCCAAAACTATAACACATGCAAGCTTGTCCTGTTTGGTGGAGATGATATTTAATAAAATAAGTAGAAATCCACTAAAAGTTTTGTTTGGTTATCTTGCAATCCCGAGATAATCGTCTCCATGCTCCAAATCCATTTTAAAGCCATTTTTAAGGCATTTCGCGCATACATGAAATGAACACATTTTTCTCCAAAACTATAACAGATGCAAGCTTGTCCTGTTTGGTGGAGATGATATTTAATAAAATAAGTAGAAATCCACTAAAAGTTTTGTTTGGTTATCTTGCAATCCCGAGATAATCGTCTCCATGCTCCAAATCCATTTTAAAGCCATTTTTAAGGCATTTCGCGCATACATGAAATGAACACATTTTTCTCCAAAACTATAACAGATGCAAGCTTGTCCTGTTTGGTGGAGATGATATTTAATAAAATAAGTAGAAATCCACTAAAAGTTTTGTTTGGTTATCTTGCAATCCCGAGATAATCGTCTCCATGCTCCAAATCCATTTTAAAGCCATTTTTAAGGCATTTCGCGCATACATGAAATGAACACATTTTTCTCCAAAACTATAACAGATGCAAGCTTGTCCTGTTTGGTGGAGATAATATTTAATAAAATAAGTAGAAATCTACTAAAAGTTTCGTTTGTTTATATTGCCATCCTGAGATAATCGTCTCCATGCTCCAAATCCATTTTAAAGCCATTTCAAAGGCATTTTGCGCATACATGAAATGAACACATTTTTCTCCAACACTATAACACATGCAAGCTTGTCCTGTTTGGTGGAGATGATATTTAATAAAATAAGTAGAAATCCACTAAAAGTTTTGTTTGGTTATCTTGCAATCCCGAGATAATCGTCTCCATGCTCCAAATCCATTTTAAAGCCATTTTTAAGGCATTTCGCGCATACATGAAATGAACACATTTTTCTCCAAAACTATAACAGATGCAAGCTTGTCCTGTTTGGTGGAGATGATATTTAATAAAATAAGTAGAAATCCACTAAAAGTTTTGTTTGGTTATCTTGCAATCCCGAGATAATCGTCTCCATGCTCCAAATCCATTTTAAAGCCATTTTTAAGGCATTTCGCGCATACATGAAATGAACACATTTTTCTCCAAAACTATAACAGATGCAAGCTTGTCCTGTTTGGTGGAGATGATATTTAATAAAATAAGTAGAAATCCACTAAAAGTTTTGTTTGGTTATCTTGCAATCCCGAGATAATCGTCTCCATGCTCCAAATCCATTTTAAAGCCATTTTTAAGGCATTTCGCGCATACATGAAATGAACACATTTTTCTCCAAAACTATAACAGATGCAAGCTTGTCCTGTTTGGTGGAGATGATATTTAATAAAATAAGTAGAAATCCACTAAAAGTTTTGTTTGGTTATCTTGCAATCCCGAGATAATCGTCTCCATGCTCCAAATCCATTTTAAAGCCATTTCAAAGGCATTTTGCGCATACATGAAATGAACACATTTTTCTCCAAAACTATAACACATGCAAGCTTGTCCTGTTTGGTGGAGATGATATTTAATAAAATAAGTAGAAATCCACTAAAAGTTTTGTTTGGTTATCTTGCAATCCCGAGATAATCGTCTCCATGCTCCAAATCCATTTTAAAGCCATTTCAAAGGCATTTTGCGCATGCATGAAATGAACACATTTTTCTCCAAAACTATAAAACATGCAAGCTTGTCCTGTTTGGTGGAGATGATATTTAATAAAATAAGTAGAAATCCACTAAAAGTTTTGTTTGGTTATCTTGCAATCCCGAGATAATCGTCTCCATGCTCCAAATCCATTTTAAAGCCATTTTTAAGGCATTTCGCGCATACATGAAATGAACACATTTTTCTCCAAAACTATAACAGATGCAAGCTTGTCCTGTTTGGTGGAGATGATATTTAATAAAATAAGTAGAAATCCACTAAAAGTTTTGTTTGGTTATCTTGCAATCCCGAGATAATCGTCTCCATGCTCCAAATCCATTTTAAAGCCATTTTTAAGGCATTTCGCGCATACATGAAATGAACACATTTTTCTCCAAAACTATAACAGATGCAAGCTTGTCCTGTTTGGTGGAGATGATATTTAATAAAATAAGTAGAAATCCACTAAAAGTTTTGTTTGGTTATCTTGCAATCCCGAGATAATCGTCTCCATGCTCCAAATCCATTTTAAAGCCATTTCAAAGGCATTTTGCGCATACATGAAATGAACACATTTTTCTCCAAAACTATAACACATGCAAGCTTGTCCTGTTTGGTGGAGATGATATTTAATAAAATAAGTAGAAATCCACTAAAGGTTTTGTTTGGTTATCTTGCAATCCCGAGATAATCGTCTCCATGCTCCAAATCCATTTTAAAGCCATTTTTAAGGCATTTCGCGCATACATGAAATGAACACATTTTTCTCCAAAACTATAACAGATGCAAGCTTGTCCTGTTTGGTGGAGATGATATTTAATAAAATAAGTAGAAATCCACTAAAAGTTTTGTTTGGTTATCTTGCAATCCCGAGATAATCGTCTCCATGCTCCAAATCCATTTTAAAGCCATTTTTAAGGCATTTCGCGCATACATGAAATGAACACATTTTTCTCCAAAACTATAACAGATGCAAGCTTGTCCTGTTTGGTGGAGATGATATTTAATAAAATAAGTAGAAATCCACTAAAAGTTTTGTTTGGTTATCTTGCAATCCCGAGATAATCGTCTCCATGCTCCAAATCCATTTTAAAGCCATTTTTAAGGCATTTCGCGCATACATGAAATGAACACATTTTTCTCCAAAACTATAACAGATGCAAGCTTGTCCTGTTTGGTGGAGATGATATTTAATAAAATAAGTAGAAATCCACTAAAAGTTTTGTTTGGTTATCTTGCAATCCCGAGATAATCGTCTCCATGCTCCAAATCCATTTTAAAGCCATTTTTAAGGCATTTCGCGCATACATGAAATGAACACATTTTTCTCCAAAACTATAACAGATGCAAGCTTGTCCTGTTTGGTGGAGATGATATTTAATAAAATAAGTAGAAATCCACTAAAAGTTTTGTTTGGTTATCTTGCAATCCCGAGATAATCGTCTCCATGCTCCAAATCCATTTTAAAGCCATTTTTAAGGCATTTCGCGCATACATGAAATGAACACATTTTTCTCCAAAACTATAACAGATGCAAGCTTGTCCTGTTTGGTGGAGATAATATTTAATAAAATAAGTAGAAATCTACTAAAAGTTTCGTTTGTTTATATTGCCATCCTGAGATAATCGTCTCCATGCTCCAAATCCATTTTAAAGCCATTTCAAAGGCATTTTGCGCATACATGAAATGAACACATTTTTCTCCAACACTATAACACATGCAAGCTTGTCCTGTTTGGTGGAGATGATATTTAATAAAATAAGTAGAAATCCACTAAAAGTTTTGTTTGGTTATCTTGCAATCCCGAGATAATCGTCTCCATGCTCCAAATCCATTTTAAAGCCATTTTTAAGGCATTTCGCGCATACATGAAATGAACACATTTTTCTCCAAAACTATAACAGATGCAAGCTTGTCCTGTTTGGTGGAGATGATATTTAATAAAATAAGTAGAAATCCACTAAAAGTTTTGTTTGGTTATCTTGCAATCCCGAGATAATCGTCTCCATGCTCCAAATCCATTTTAAAGCCATTTTTAAGGCATTTCGCGCATACATGAAATGAACACATTTTTCTCCAAAACTATAACAGATGCAAGCTTGTCCTGTTCGGTGGAGATGATATTTAATAAAATAAGTAGAAATCCACTAAAAGTTTTGTTTGGTTATCTTGCAATCCCGAGATAATCGTCTCCATGCTCCAAATCCATTTTAAAGCCATTTTTAAGGCATTTCGCGCATACATGAAATGAACACATTTTTATCCAAAACTATAACAGATGCAAGCTTGTCCTGTTTGGTGGAGATGATATTTAATAAAATAAGTAGAAATCCACTAAAAGTTTTGTTTGGTTATCTTGCAATCCCGAGATAATCGTCTCCATGCTCCAAATCCATTTTAAAGCCATTTCAAAGGCATTTTGCGCATACATGAAATGAACACATTTTTCTCCAAAACTATAACACATGCAAGCTTGTCCTGTTTGGTGGAGATGATATTTAATAAAATAAGTAGAAATCCACTAAAAGTTTTGTTTGGTTATCTTGCAATCCCGAGATAATCGTCTCCATGCTCCAAATCCATTTTAAAGCCATTTCAAAGGCATTTTGCGCATACATGAAATGAACACATTTTTCTCCAAAACTATAAAACATGCAAGCTTGTCCTGTTTGGTGGAGATGATATTTAATAAAATAAGTAGAAATCCACTAAAAGTTTTGTTTGGTTATCTTGCAATCCCGAGATAATCGTCTCCATGCTCCAAATCCATTTTAAAGCCATTTTTAAGGCATTTCGCGCATACATGAAATGAACACATTTTTCTCCAAAACTATAACAGATGCAAGCTTGTCCTGTTTGGTGGAGATGATATTTAATAAAATAAGTAGAAATCCACTAAAAGTTTTGTTTGGTTATCTTGCAATCCCGAGATAATCGTCTCCATGCTCCAAATCCATTTTAAAGCCATTTTTAAGGCATTTCGCGCATACATGAAATGAACAAATTTTTCTCCAAAACTATAACAGATGCAAGCTTGTCCTGTTTGGTGGAGATGATATTTAATAAAATAAGTAGAAATCCACTAAAAGTTTTGTTTGGTTATCTTGCAATCCCGAGATAATCGTCTCCATGCTCCAAATCCATTTTAAAGCCATTTTTAAGGCATTTCGCGCATACATGAAATGAACACATTTTTCTCCAAAACTATAACAGATGCAAGCTTGTCCTGTTTGGTGGAGATGATATTTAATAAAATAAGTAGAAATCCACTAAAAGTTTTGTTTGGTTATCTTGCAATCCCGAGATAATCGTCTCCATGCTCCAAA
Source organism: Anomaloglossus baeobatrachus (assembly GCF_048569485.1). Classification (NCBI taxonomy): domain Eukaryota; kingdom Metazoa; phylum Chordata; class Amphibia; order Anura; family Aromobatidae; genus Anomaloglossus; species Anomaloglossus baeobatrachus. The sequence continues at coordinate 97,331 of NW_027442092.1, read as the reverse complement.
TCCATTTTAAAGCCATTTCAAAGGCATTTTGCGCATACATGAAATGAACACATTTTTCTCCAAAACTATAACACATGCAAGCTTGTCCTGTTTGGTGGAGATGATATTTAATAAAATAAGTAGAAATCCACTAAAAGTTTTGTTTGGTTATCTTGCAATCCCGAGATAATCGTCTCCATGCTCCAAATCCATTTTAAAGCCATTTTTAAGGCATTTCGCGCATACATGAAATGAACACATTTTTCTCCAAAACTATAACAGATGCAAGCTTGTCCTGTTTGGTGGAGATGATATTTAATAAAATAAGTAGAAATCCACTAAAAGTTTTGTTTGGTTATCTTGCAATCCCGAGATAATCGTCTCCATGCTCCAAATCCATTTTAAAGCCATTTTTAAGGCATTTCGCGCATACATGAAATGAACAAATTTTTCTCCAAAACTATAACAGATGCAAGCTTGTCCTGTTTGGTGGAGATGATATTTAATAAAATAAGTAGAAATCCACTAAAAGTTTTGTTTGGTTATCTTGCAATCCCGAGATAATCGTCTCCATGCTCCAAATCCATTTTAAAGCCATTTTTAAGGCATTTCGCGCATACATGAAATGAACACATTTTTCTCCAAAACTATAACAGATGCAAGCTTGTCCTGTTTGGTGGAGATGATATTTAATAAAATAAGTAGAAATCCACTAAAAGTTTTGTTTGGTTATATTGCAATCCCGAGATAATCGTCTCCATGCTCCAAATCCATTTTAAAGCCATTTTTAAGGGATTTCGCGCATACATGAAATGAACACATTTTTCTCCAAAACTATAACAGATGCAAGCTTGTCCTGTTTGGTGGAGATGATATTTAATAAAATAAGTAGAAATCCACTAAAAGTTTTGTTTGGTTATCTTGCAATCCCGAGATAATCGTCTCCATGCTCCAAATCCATTTTAAAGCCATTTTTAAGGCATTTCGCGCATACATGAAATGAACACATTTTTCTCCAAAACTTTAACAGATGCAAGCTTGTCCTGTTTGGTGGAGATGATATTTAATAAAATAAGTAGAAATCCACTAAAAGTTTTGTTTGGTTATCTTGCAATCCCGAGATAATCGTCTCCATGCTCCAAATCCATTTTAAAGCCATTTTTAAGGCATTTCGCGCATACATGAAATGAACACATTTTTCTCCAAAACTATAACAGATGCAAGCTTGTCCTGTTTGGTGGAGATAATATTTAATAAAATAAGTAGAAATCTACTAAAAGTTTCGTTTGTTTATATTGCCATCCTGAGATAATCGTCTCCATGCTCCAAATCCATTTTAAAGCCATTTCAAAGGCATTTTGCGCATACATGAAATGAACACATTTTTCTCCAAAACTATAACACATGCAAGCTTGTCTTGTTTGGTGGAGATGATATTTAATAAAATAAGTAGAAATCCACTAAACGTTTTGTTTGGTTATCTTGCAATCCCGAGATAATCGTCTCCATGCTCCAAATCCATTTTAAAGCCATTTTTAAGGCATTTCGCGCATACATGAAATGAACACATTTTTCTCCAAAACTATAACAGATGCAAGCTTGTCCTGTTTGGTGGAGATGATATTTAATAAAATAAGTAGAAATCCACTAAAAGTTTTGTTTGGTTATCTTGCAATCCCGAGATAATCGTCTCCATGCTCCAAATCCATTTTAAAGCCATTTTTAAGGCATTTCGCGCATACATGAAATGAACACATTTTTCTCCAAAACTATAACAGATGCAAGCTTGTCCTGTTTGGTGGAGATAATATTTAATAAAATAAGTAGAAATCTACTAAAAGTTTCGTTTGTTTATATTGCCATCCTGAGATAATCGTCTCCATGCTCCAAATCCATTTTAAAGCCATTTCAAAGGCATTTTGCGCATACATGAAATGAACACATTTTTCTCCAAAACTATAACACATGCAAGCTTGTCCTGTTTGGTGGAGATGATATTTAATAAAATAAGTAGAAATCCACTAAAAGTTTTGTTTGGTTATCTTGCAATCCCGAGATAATCGTCTCCATGCTCCAAATCCATTTTAAAGCCATTTTTAAGGCATTTCGCGCATACATGAAATGAACACATTTTTCTCCAAAACTATAACAGATGCAAGCTTGTCCTGTTTGGTGGAGATGATATTTAATAAAATAAGTAGAAATCCACTAAAAGTTTTGTTTGGTTATCTTGCAATCCCGAGATAATCGTCTCCATGCTCCAAATCCATTTTAAAGCCATTTTTAAGGCATTTCGCGCATACATGAAATGAACACATTTTTCTCCAAAACTATAACAGATGCAAGCTTGTCCTGTTTGGTGGAGATGATATTTAATAAAATAAGTAGAAATCCACTAAAAGTTTTGTTTGGTTATCTTGCAATCCCGAGATAATCGTCTCCATGCTCCAAATCCATTTTAAAGCCATTTCAAAGGCATTTTGCGCATACATGAAATGAACACATTTTTCTCCAAAACTATAACACATGCAAGCTTGTCCTGTTTGGTGGAGATGATATTTAATAAAATAAGTAGAAATCCACTAAAAGTTTTGTTTGGTTATCTTGCAATCCCGAGATAATCGTCTCCATGCTCCAAATCCATTTTAAAGCCATTTTTAAGGCATTTCGCGCATACATGAAATGAACACATTTTTCTCCAAAACTATAACAGATGCAAGCTTGTCCTGTTTGGTGGAGATGATATTTAATAAAATAAGTAGAAATCCACTAAAAGTTTTGTTTGGTTATCTTGCAATCCCGAGATAATCGTCTCCATGCTCCAAATCCATTTTAAAGCCATTTTTAAGGCATTTCGCGCATACATGAAATGAACACATTTTTCTCCAAAACTATAACAGATGCAAGCTTGTCCTGTTTGGTCGAGATGATATTTAATAAAATAAGTAGAAATCCACTAAAAGTTTTGTTTGGTTATCTTGCAATCCCGAGATAATCGTCTCCATGCTCCAAATCCATTTTAAAGCCATTTCAAAGGCATTTTGCGCATACATGAAATGAACACATTTTTCTCCAAAACTATAACACATGCAAGCTTGTCCTGTTTGGTGGAGATGATATTTAATAAAATAAGTAGAAATCCACTAAAAGTTTTGTTTGGTTATCTTGCAATCCCGAGATAATCGTCTCCATGCTCCAAATCCATTTTAAAGCCATTTTTAAGGCATTTCGCGCATACATGAAATGAACACATTTTTCTCCAAAACTATAACAGATGCAAGCTTGTCCTGTTTGGTGGAGATAATATTTAATAAAATAAGTAGAAATCTACTAAAAGTTTCATTTGTTTATATTGCCATCCTGAGATAATCGTCTCCATGCTCCAAATCCATTTTAAAGCCATTTCAAAGGCATTTTGCGCATACATGAAATGAACACATTTTTCTCCAAAACTATAACACATGCAAGCTTGTCCTGTTTGGTGGAGATGATATTTAATAAAATAAGTAGAAATCCACTAAAAGTTTTGTTTGGTTATCTTGCAATCCCGAGATAATCGTCTCCATGCTCCAAATCCATTTTAAAGCCATTTTTAAGGCATTTCGCGCATACATGAAATGAACACATTTTTCTCCAAAACTATAACAGATGCAAGCTTGTCCTGTTTGGTGGAGATGATATTTAATAAAATAAGTAGAAATCCACTAAAAGTTTTGTTTGGTTATCTTGCAATCCCGAGATAATCGTCTCCATGCTCCAAATCCATTTTAAAGCCATTTTTAAGGCATTTCGCGCATACATGAAATGAACACATTTTTCTCCAAAACTATAACAGATGCAAGCTTGTCCTGTTTGGTGGAGATGATATTTAATAAAATAAGTAGAAATCCACTAAAAGTTTTGTTTGGTTATCTTGCAATCCCGAGATAATCGTCTCCATGCTCCAAATCCATTTTAAAGTCATTTTTAAGGCATTTCGCGCATACATGAAATGAACACATTTTTCTCCAAAACTATAACAGATGCAAGCTTGTCCTGTTTGGTGGAGATGATATTTAATAAAATAAGTAGAAATCCACTAAAAGTTTTGTTTGGTTATCTTGCAATCCCGAGATAATCGTCTCCATGCTCCAAATCCATTTTAAAGCCATTTCAAAGGCATTTTGCGCATACATGAAATGAACACATTTTTCTCCAAAACTATAACACATGCAAGCTTGTCCTGTTTGGTGGAGATGATATTTAATAAAATAAGTAGAAATCCACTAAAAGTTTTGTTTGGTTATCTTGCAATCCCGAGATAATCGTCTCCATGCTCCAAATCCATTTTAAAGCCATTTTTAAGGCATTTCGCGCATACATGAAATGAACACATTTTTCTCCAAAACTATAACAGATGCAAGCTTGTCCTGTTTGGTGGAGATGATATTTAATAAAATAAGTAGAAATCCACTAAAAGTTTTGTTTGGTTATCTTGCAATCCCGAGATAATCGTCTCCATGCTCCAAATCCATTTTAAAGCCATTTTTAAGGCATTTCGCGCATACATGAAATGAACAAATTTTTCTCCAAAACTATAACAGATGCAAGCTTGTCCTGTTTGGTGGAGATGATATTTAATAAAATAAGTAGAAATCCACTAAAAGTTTTGTTTAGTTATCTTGCAATCCCGAGATAATCGTCTCCATGCTCCAAATCCATTTTAAAGCCATTTTTAAGGCATTTCGCGCATACATGAAATGAACACATTTTTCTCCAAAACTATAACAGATGCAAGCTTGTCCTGTTTGGTGGAGATGATATTTAATAAAATAAGTAGAAATCCACTAAAAGTTTTGTTTGGTTATCTTGCAATCCCGAGATAATCGTCTCCATGCTCCAAATCCATTTTAAAGCCATTTCAAAGGCATTTTGCGCATACATGAAATGAACACATTTTTCTCCAAAACTATAACACATGCAAGCTTGTCCTGTTTGGTGGAGATGATATTTAATAAAATAAGTAGAAATCCACTAAAAGTTTTGTTTGGTTATCTTGCAATCCCGAGATAATCGTCTCCATGCTCCAAATCCATTTTAAAGCCATTTTTAAGGCATTTCGCGCATACATGAAATGAACACATTTTTCTCCAAAACTATAACAGATGCAAGCTTGTCCTGTTTGGTGGAGATGATATTTAATAAAATAAGTAGAAATCCACTAAAAGTTTTGTTTGGTTATCTTGCAATCCCGAGATAATCGTCTCCATGCTCCAAATCCATTTTAAAGCCATTTTTAAGGCATTTCGCGCATACATGAAATGAACACATTTTTCTCCAAAACTATAACAGATGCAAGCTTGTCCTGTTTGGTGGAGATGATATTTAATAAAATAAGTAGAAATCCACTAAAAGTTTTGTTTGGTTATCTTGCAATCCCGAGATAATCGTCTCCATGCTCCAAATCCATTTTAAAGCCATTTTTAAGGCATTTCGCGCATACATGAAATGAACACATTTTTCTCCAAAACTATAACAGATGCAAGCTTGTTCTGTTTGGTGGAGATAATATTTAATAAAATAAGTAGAAATCTACTAAAAGTTTCGTTTGTTTATATTGCAATCCCGAGATAATCGTCTCCATGCTCCAAATCCATTTTAAAGCCATTTCAAAGGCATTTTGCGCATACATGAAATAAACACATTTTTCTCCAAAACTATAACACATGCAAGCTTGTCCTGTTTGGTGGAGATGATATTTAATAAAATAAGTAGAAATCCACTAAAAGTTTTGTTTGGTTATCTTGCAATCCCGAGATAATCGTCTCCATGCTCCAAATCCATTTTAAAGCTATTTTTAAGGCATTTCGCGCATACATGAAATGAACACATTTTTCTCCAAAACTATAACAGATGCAAGCTTGTCCTGTTTGGTGGAGATGATATTTAATAAAATAAGTAGAAATCCACTAAAAGTTTTGTTTGGTTATCTTGCAATCCCGAGATAATCGTCTCCATGCTCCAAATCCATTTTAAAGCCATTTTTAAGGCATTTCGCGCATACATGAAATGAACACATTTTTCTCCAAAACTATAACAGATGCAAGCTTGTCCTGTTTGGTGGAGATGATATTTAATAAAATAAGTATAAATCCACTAAAAGTTTTGTTTGGTTATCTTGCAATCCCGAGATAATCGTCTCCATGCTCCAAATCCATTTTAAAGCCATTTTTAAGGCATTTCGCGCATACATGAAATGAACACATTTTTCTCCAAAACTATAACAGATGCAAGCTTGTCCTGTTTGGTGGAGATGATATTTAATAAAATAAGTAGAAATCCACTAAAAGTTTTGTTTGGTTATCTTGCAATCCCGAGATAATCGTCTCCATGCTCCAAATCCATTTTAAAGCCATTTTTAAGGCATTTCGCGCATACATGAAATGAACACATTTTTCTCCAAAACTATAACAGATGCAAGCTTGTCCTGTTTGGTGGAGATGATATTTAATAAAATAAGTAGAAATCCACTAAAAGTTTTGTTTGGTTATCTTGCAATCCCGAGATAATCGTCTCCATGCTCCAAATCCATTTTAAAGCCATTTTTAAGGCATTTCGCGCATACATGAAATGAACACATTTTTCTCCAAAACTATAACACATGCAAGCTTGTCCTGTTTGGTGGAGATGATATTTAATAAAATAAGTAGAAATCCACTAAACGTTTTTTTTTGGTTATCTTGCAATCCCGAGATAATCGTCTCCATGCTCCAAATCCATTTTAAAGCCATTTTTAAGGCATTTCGCGCATACATGAAATGAACACATTTTTCTCCAAAACTATAACAGATGCAAGCTTGTCCTGTTTGGTGGAGATGATATTTAATAAAATAAGTAGAAATCCACTAAAAGTTTTGTTTGGTTATATTGCAATCCCGAGATAATCGTCTCCATGCTCCAAATCCATTTTAAAGCCATTTTTAAGGCATTTCGCGCATACATGAAATGAACACATTTTTCTCCAAAACTATAACAGATGCAAGCTTGTCCTGTTTGGTGGAGATGATATTTAATAAAATAAGTAGAAATCCACTAAAAGTTTTGTTTGGTTATCTTGCAATCCCGAGATAATCGTCTCCATGCTCCAAATCCATTTTAAAGCCATTTTTAAGGCATTTCGCGCATACATGAAATGAACACATTTTTCTCCAAAACTATAACAGATGCAAGCTTGTCCTGTTTGGTGGAGATGATATTTAATAAAATAAGTAGAAATCCACTAAAAGTTTTGTTTGGTTATCTTGCAATCCCGAGATAATCGTCTCCATGCTCCAAATCCATTTTAAAGCCATTTTTAAGGCATTTCGCGCATACATGAAATGAACACATTTTTCTCCAAAACTATAACAGATGCAAGCTTGTCCTGTTTGGTGGAGATGATATTTAATAAAATAAGTAGAAATCCACTAAAAGTTTTGTTTGGTTATCTTGCAATCCCGAGATAATCGTCTCCATGCTCCAAATCCATTTTAAAGCCATTTTTAAGGCATTTCGCGCATACATGAAATGAACACATTTTTCTCCAAAACTATAACAGATGCAAGCTTGTCCTGTTTGGTGGAGATAATATTTAATAAAATAAGTAGAAATCTACTAAAAGTTTTGTTTGTTTATATTGCCATCCTGAGATAATCGTCTCCATGCTCCAAATCCATTTTAAAGCCATTTCAAAGGCATTTTGCGCATACATGAAATGAACACATTTTTCTCCAAAACTATAACAGATGCAAGCTTGTCCTGTTTGGTGGAGATGATATTTAATAAAATAAGTAGAAATCCACTAAAAGTTTTGTTTGGTTATCTTGCAATCCCGAGATAATCGTCTCCATGCTCCAAATCCATTTTAAAGCCATTTTTAAGGCATTTCGCGCATACATGAAATGAACACATTTTTCTCCAAAACTATAACAGATGCAAGCTTGTCCTGTTTGGTGGAGATGATATTTAATAAAATAAGTATAAATCCACTAAAAGTTTTGTTTGGTTATCTTGCAATCCCGAGATAATCGTCTCCATGCTCCAAATCCATTTTAAAGCCATTTTTAAGGCATTTCGCGCATACATGAAATGAACACATTTTTCTCCAAAACTATAACAGATGCAAGCTTGTCCTGTTTGGTGGAGATGATATTTAATAAAATAAGTAGAAATCCACTAAAAGTTTTGTTTGGTTATCTTGCAATCCCGAGATAATCGTCTCCATGCTCCAAATCCATTTTAAAGCCATTTTTAAGGCATTTCGCGCATACATGAAATGAACACATTTTTCTCCAAAACTATAACAGATGCAAGCTTGTCCTGTTTGGTGGAGATGATATTTAATAAAATAAGTAGAAATCCACTAAAAGTTTTGTTTGGTTATCTTGCAATCCCGAGATAATCGTCTCCATGCTCCAAATCCATTTTAAAGCCATTTTTAAGGCATTTCGCGCATACATGAAATGAACACATTTTTCTCCAAAACTATAACACATGCAAGCTTGTCCTGTTTGGTGGAGATGATATTTAATAAAATAAGTAGAAATCCACTAAACGTTTTTTTTTGGTTATCTTGCAATCCCGAGATAATCGTCTCCATGCTCCAAATCCATTTTAAAGCCATTTTTAAGGCATTTCGCGCATACATGAAATGAACACATTTTTCTCCAAAACTATAACAGATGCAAGCTTGTCCTGTTTGGTGGAGATGATATTTAATAAAATAAGTAGAAATCCACTAAAAGTTTTGTTTGGTTATATTGCAATCCCGAGATAATCGTCTCCATGCTCCAAATCCATTTTAAAGCCATTTTTAAGGCATTTCGCGCATACATGAAATGAACACATTTTTCTCCAAAACTATAACAGATGCAAGCTTGTCCTGTTTGGTGGAGATGATATTTAATAAAATAAGTAGAAATCCACTAAAAGTTTTGTTTGGTTATCTTGCAATCCCGAGATAATCGTCTCCATGCTCCAAATCCATTTTAAAGCCATTTTTAAGGCATTTCGCGCATACATGAAATGAACACATTTTTCTCCAAAACTATAACAGATGCAAGCTTGTCCTGTTTGGTGGAGATGATATTTAATAAAATAAGTAGAAATCCACTAAAAGTTTTGTTTGGTTATCTTGCAATCCCGAGATAATCGTCTCCATGCTCCAAATCCATTTTAAAGCCATTTTTAAGGCATTTCGCGCATACATGAAATGAACACATTTTTCTCCAAAACTATAACAGATGCAAGCTTGTCCTGTTTGGTGGAGATGATATTTAATAAAATAAGTAGAAATCCACTAAAAGTTTTGTTTGGTTATCTTGCAATCCCGAGATAATCGTCTCCATGCTCCAAATCCATTTTAAAGCCATTTTTAAGGCATTTCGCGCATACATGAAATGAACACATTTTTCTCCAAAACTATAACAGATGCAAGCTTGTCCTGTTTGGTGGAGATAATATTTAATAAAATAAGTAGAAATCTACTAAAAGTTTTGTTTGTTTATATTGCCATCCTGAGATAATCGTCTCCATGCTCCAAATCCATTTTAAAGCCATTTCAAAGGCATTTTGCGCATACATGAAATGAACACATTTTTCTCCAAAACTATAACACATGCAAGCTTGTCCTGTTTGGTGGAGATGATATTTAATAAAATAAGTAGAAATCCACTAAAAGTTTTGTTTGGTTATCTTGCAATCCCGAGATAATCGTCTCCATGCTCCAAATCCATTTTAAAGCCATTTTTAAGGCATTTCGCGCATACATGAAATGAACACATTTTTCTCCAAAACTATAACAGATGCAAGCTTGTCCTGTTTGGTGGAGATGATATTTAATAAAATAAGTAGAAATCCACTAAAAGTTTTGTTTGGTTATCTTGCAATCCCGAGATAATCGTCTCCATGCTCCAAATCCATTTTAAAGCCATTTTTAAGGCATTTCGCGCATACATGAAATGAACTTATTTTTCTCCAAAACTATAACAGATGCAAGCTTGTCCTGTTTGGTGGAGATGATATTTAATAAAATAAGTAGAAATCCACTAAAAGTTTTGTTTGGTTATCTTGCAATCCCGAGATAATCGTCTCCATGCTCCAAATCCATTTTAAAGCCATTTTTAAGGCATTTCGCGCATACATAAAATGAACACATTTTTCTCCAAAACTATAACAGATGCAAGCTTGTACTGTTTGGTGGAGATGATATTTAATAAAATAAGTAGAAATCCACTAAAAGTTTTGTTTGGTTATATTGCAATCCAGAGATAATCGTCTCCATGCTCCAAATCCATTTTAAAGCCATTTTTAAGGCATTTCGCGCATACATGAAATGAACACATTTTTCTCCAAAACTATAACAGATGCAAGCTTGTCCTGTTTGGTGGAGATGATATTTAATAAAATAAGTAGAAATCCACTAAAAGTTTTGTTTGGTTATCTTGCAATCCCGAGATAATCGTCTCCATGCTCCAAATCCATTTTAAAGCAATTTTTAAGGCATTTCGCGCATACATGAAATGAACACATTTTTCTCCAAAACTATAACAGATGCAAGCTTGTCCTGTTTGGTGGAGATGATATTTAATAAAATAAGTAGAAATCCACTAAAAGTTTTGTTTGGTTATCTTGCAATCCCGAGATAATCGTCTCCATGCTCGAAATCCATTTTAAAGCCATTTTTAAGGCATTTCGCGCATACATGAAATGAACACATTTTTCTCCAAAACTATAACAGATGCAAGCTTGTCCTGTTTGGTGGAGATGATATTTAATAAAATAAGTAGAAATCCACTAAAAGTTTTGTTTGGTTATCTTGCAATCCCGAGATAATCGTCTCCATGCTCCAAATCCATTTTAAAGCCATTTTTAAGGCATTTCGCGCATACATGAAATGAACACATTTTTCTCCAAAACTATAACAGATGCAAGCTTGTCCTGTTTGGTGGAGATGATATTTAATAAAATAAGTAGAAATCCACTAAAAGTTTTGTTTGGTTATCTTGCAATCCCGAGATAATCGTCTCCATGCTCCAAATCCATTTTAAAGCCATTTGTAAGGCATTTCGCGCATACATGAAATGAACACATTTTTCTCCAAAACTATAACAGATGCAAGCTTGTCCTGTTTGGTGGAGATGATATTTAATAAAATAAGTAGAAATCCACTAAAAGTTTTGTTTGGTTATCTTGCAATCCCGAGATAATCGTCTCCATGCTCCAAATCCATTTTAAAGCCATTTTTAAGGCATTTCGCGCATACATGAAATGAACACATTTTTCTCCAAAACTATAACAGATGCAAGCTTGTCCTGTTTGGTGGAGATGATATTTAATAAAATAAGTAGAAATCCACTAAAAGTTTTGTTTGGTTATATTGCAATCCCGAGATAATCGTCTCCATGCTCCAAATCCATTTTAAAGCCATTTTTAAGGCATTTCGCGCATACATGAAATGAACACATTTTTCTCCAAAACTATAACAGATGCAAGCTTGTCCTATTTGGTGGAGATGATATTTAATAAAATAAGTAGAAATCCACTAAAAGTTTTGTTTGGTTATCTTGCAATCCCGAGATAATCGTCTCCATGCTCCAAATCCATTTTAAAGCCATTTTTAAGGCATTTCGCGCATACATGAAATGAACACATTTTTCTCCAAAACTATAACAGATGCAAGCTTGTCCTGTTTGGTGGAGATAATATTTAATAAAATAAGTAGAAATCTACTAAAAGTTTTGTTTGTTTATATTGCCATCCTGAGATAATCGTCTCCATGCTCCAAATCCATTTTAAAGCCATTTCAAAGGCATTTTGCGCATACATGAAATGAACACATTTTTCTCCAAAACTATAACACATGCAAGCTTGTCCTGTTTGGTGGAGATGATATTTAATAAAATAAGTAGAAATCCACTAAAAGTTTTGTTTGGTTATCTTGCAATCCCGAGATAATCGTCTCCATGCTCCAAATCCATTTTAAAGCCATTTTTAAGGCATTTCGCGCATACATGAAATGAACACATTTTTCTCCAAAACTATAACAGATGCAAGCTTGTCCTGTTTGGTGGAGATGATATTTAATAAAATAAGTAGAAATCCACTAAAAGTTTTGTTTGGTTATCTTGCAATCCCGAGATAATCGTCTCCATGCTCCAAATCCATTTTAAAGCCATTTTTAAGGCATTTCGCGCATACATGAAATGAACACATTTTTCTCCAAAACTATAACAGATGCAAGCTTGTCCTGTTTGGTGGAGATGATATTTAATAAAATAAGTAGAAATCCACTAAAAGTTTTGTTTGGTTATCTTGCAATCCCGAGATAATCGTCTCCATGCTCCAAATCCATTTTAAAGCCATTTTTAAGGCATTTCGCGCATACATGAAATGAACACATTTTTCTCCAAAACTATAACAGATGCAAGCTTGTCCTGTTTGGTGGAGATGATATTTAATAAAATAAGTAGAAATCCACTAAAAGTTTTGTTTGGTTATATTGCAATCCCGAGATAATCGTCTCCATGCTCCAAATCCATTTTAAAGCCATTTTTAAGGCATTTCGCGCATACATGAAATTAACACATTTTTCTCCAAAACTATAACAGATGCAAGCTTGTCCTGTTTGGTGGAGATGATATTTAATAAAATAAGTAGAAATCCACTAAAAGTTTTGTTTGGTTATCTTGCAATCCCGAGATAATCGTCTCCATGCTCCAAATCCATTTTAAAGCCATTTCAAAGGCATTTTGCGCATACATGAAATGAACACATTTTTCTCCAAAACTATAACACATGCAAGCTTGTCCTGTTTGGTGGAGATGATATTTAATAAAATAAGTAGAAATCCACTAAAAGTTTTGTTTGGTTATCTTGCAATCCCGAGATAATCGTCTCCATGCTCGAAATCCATTTTAAAGCCATTTTTAAGGCATTTCGCGCATACATGAAATGAACACATTTTTCTCCAAAACTATAACAGATGCAAGCTTGTCCTGTTTGGTGGAGATGATATTTAATAAAATATGTAGAAATCCACTAAAAGTTTTGTTTGGTTATCTTGCAATCCCGAGATAATCGTCTCCATGCTCCAAATCCATTTTAAAGCCATTTTTAAGGCATTTCGCGCATACATGAAATGAACACATTTTTCTCCAAAACTATAACAGATGCAAGCTTGTCCTGTTTGGTGGAGATGATATTTAATAAAATAAGTAGAAATCCACTAAAAGTTGTGTTTGGTTATCTTGCAATCCCGAGATAATCGTCTCCATGCTCCAAATCCATTTTAAAGCCATTTTTAAGGCATTTCGCGCATACATGAAATGAACACATTTTTCTCCAAAACTATAACAGATGCAAGCTTGTCCTGTTTGGTGGAGATGATATTTAATAAAATAAGTAGAAATCCACTAAAAGTTTTGTTTGGTTATCTTGCAATCCCGAGATAATCGTCTCCATGCTCCAAATCCATTTTAAAGCCATTTCAAAGGCATTTTGCGCATACATGAAATGAACACATTTTTCTCCAAAACTATAACACATGCAAGCTTGTCCTGTTTGGTGGAGATGATATTTAATAAAATAAGTAGAAATCCACTAAAAGTTTTGTTTGGTTATCTTGCAATCCCGAGATAATCGTCTCCATGCTCCAAATCCATTTTAAAGCCATTTTTAAGGCATTTCGCGCATACATGAAATGAACACATTTTTCTCCAAAACTATAACAGATGCAAGCTTGTCCTGTTTGGTGGAGATGATATTTAATAAAATAAGTAGAAATCCACTAAACGTTTTGTTTGGTTATCTTGCAATCCCGAGATAATCGTCTCCATGCTCCAAATCCATTTTAAAGCCATTTTTAAGGCATTTCGCGCATACATGAAATGAACACATTTTTCTCCAAAACTATAACAGATGCAAGCTTGTCCTGTTTGGTGGAGATGATATTTAATAAAATAAGTAGAAATCCACTAAAAGTTTTGTTTGGTTATATTGCAATCCCGAGATAATCGTCTCCATGCTCCAAATCCATTTTAAAGCCATTTTTAAGGCATTTCGCGCATACATGAAATGAACACATTTTTCTCCAAAACTATAACAGATGCAAGCTTGTCCTGTTTGGTGGAGATGATATTTAATAAAATAAGTAGAAATCCACTAAAAGTTTTGTTTGGTTATCTTGCAATCCCGAGATAATCGTCTCCATGCTCCAAATCCATTTTAAAGCCATTTTTAAGGCATTTCGCGCATACATGAAATGAACACATTTTTCTCCAAAACTATAACAGATGCAAGCTTGTCCTGTTTGGTGGAGATGATATTTAATAAAATAAGTAGAAATCCACTAAAAGTTTTGTTTGGTTATCTTGCAATCCCGAGATAATCGTCTCCATGCTCCAAATCCATTTTAAAGCCATTTTTAAGGCATTTCGCGCATACATGAAATGAACACATTTTTCTCCAAAACTATAACAGATGCAAGCTTGTCCTGTTTGGTGGAGATGATATTTAATAAAATAAGTAGAAATCCACTAAAAGTTTTGTTTGGTTATCTTGCAATCCCGAGATAATCGTCTCCATGCTCCAAATCCATTTTAAAGCCATTTTTAAGGCATTTCGCGCATACATGAAATGAACACATTTTTCTCCAAAACTATAACAGATGCAAGCTTGTCCTGTTTGGTGGAGATGATATTTAATAAAATAAGTAGAAATCCACTAAAAGTTTTGTTTGGTTATATTGCAATCCCGAGATAATCGTCTCCATGCTCCAAATCCATTTTAAAGCCATTTTTAAGGCATTTCGCGCATACATGAAATGAACACATTTTTCTCCAAAACTATAACAGATGCAAGCTTGGCCTGTTTGGTGGAGATGATATTTAATAAAATAAGTAGAAATCCACTAAAAGTTTTGTTTGGTTATCTTGCAATCCCGAGATAATCGTCTCCATGCTCCAAATCCATTTTAAAGCAATTTTTAAGGCATTTCGCGCATACATGAAATGAACACATTTTTCTCCAAAACTATAACAGATGCAAGCTTGTCCTGTTTGGTGGAGATGATATTTAATAAAATAAGTAGAAATCCACTAAAAGTTTTGTTTGGTTATCTTGCAATCCCGAGATAATCGTCTCCATGCTCGAAATCCATTTTAAAGCCATTTTTAAGGCATTTCGCGCATACATGAAATGAACACATTTTTCTCCAAAACTATAACAGATGCAAGCTTGTCCTGTTTGGTGGAGATGATATTTAATAAAATAAGTAGAAATCCACTAAAAGTTTTGTTTGGTTATCTTGCAAACCCGAGATAATCGTCTCCATGCTCCAAATCCATTTTAAAGCCATTTTTAAGGCATTTCGCGCATACATGAAATGAACACATTTTTCTCCAAAACTATAACAGATGCAAGCTTGTCCTGTTTGGTGGAGATGATATTTAATAAAATAAGTAGAAATCCACTAAAAGTTTTGTTTGGTTATCTTGCAATCCCGAGATAATCGTCTCCATGCTCCAAATCCATTTTAAAGCCATTTTTAAGGCATTTCGCGCATACATGAAATGAACACATTTTTCTCCAAAACTATAACAGATGCAAGCTTGTCCTGTTTGGTGGAGATGATATTTAATAAAATAAGTAGAAATCCACTAAAAGTTTTGTTTGGTTATCTTGCAATCCCGAGATAATCGTCTCCATGCTCCAAATCCATTTTAAAGCCATTTCAAAGGCATTTTGCGCATACATGAAATGAACACATTTTTCTCCAAAACTATAACACATGCAAGCTTGTCCTGTTTGGTGGAGATGATATTTAATAAAATAAGTAGAAATCCACTAAAAGTTTTGTTTGGTTATCTTGCAATCCCGAGATAATCGTCTCCATGCTCCAAATCCATTTTAAAGCCATTTTTAAGGCATTTCGCGCATACATGAAATGAACACATTTTTCTCCAAAACTATAACAGATGCAAGCTTGTCCTGTTTGGTGGAGATGATATTTAATAAAATAAGTAGAAATCCACTAAAAGTTTTGTTTGGTTATCTTGCAATCCCGAGATAATCGTCTCCATGCTCCAAATCCATTTTAAAGCCATTTTTAAGGCATTTCGCGCATACATGAAATGAACACATTTTTCTCCAAAACTATAACAGATGCAAGCTTGTCCTGTTTGGTGGAGATGATATTTAATAAAATAAGTAGAAATCCACTAAAAGTTTTGTTTGGTTATCTTGCAATCCCGAGATAATCGTCTCCATGCTCCAAATCCATTTTAAAGTCATTTTTAAGGCATTTCGCGCATACATGAAATGAACACATTTTTCTCCAAAACTATAACAGATGCAAGCTTGTCCTGTTTGGTGGAGATGATATTTAATAAAATAAGTAGAAATCCACTAAAAGTTTTGTTTGGTTATCTTGCAATCCCGAGATAATCGTCTCCATGCTCCAAATCCATTTTAAAGCCATTTTTAAGGCATTTTGCGCATACATGAAATGAACACATTTTTCTCCAAAACTATAACAGATGCAAGCTTGTCCTGTTTGGTGGAGATGATATTTAATAAAATAAGTAGAAATCCACTAAAAGTTTTGTTTGGTTATCTTGCAATCCCGAGATAATCGTCTCCATGCTCCAAATCCATTTTAAAGTCATTTTTAAGGCATTTCGCGCATACATGAAATGAACACATTTTTCTCCAAAACTATAACAGATGCAAGCTTGTCCTGTTTGGTGGAGATGATATTTAATAAAATAAGTAGAAATCCACTAAAAGTTTTGTTTGGTTATCTTGCAATCCCGAGATAATCGTCTCCATGCTCCAAATCCATTTTAAAGCCATTTCAAAGGCATTTTGCGCATACATGAAATGAACACATTTTTCTCCAAAACTATAACACATGCAAGCTTGTCCTGTTTGGTGGAGATGATATTTAATAAAATAAGTAGAAATCCACTAAAAGTTTTGTTTGGTTATCTTGCAATCCCGAGATAATCGTCTCCATGCTCCAAATCCATTTTAAAGCCATTTTTAAGGCATTTCACGCATACATGAAATGAACACATTTTTCTCCAAAACTATAACAGATGCAAGCTTGTCCTGTTTGGTGGAGATGATATTTAATAAAATAAGTAGAAATCCACTAAAAGTTTTGTTTGGTTATCTTGCAATCCCGAGATAATCGTCTCCATGCTCCAAATCCATTTTAAAGCCATTTTTAAGGCATTTCGCGCATACATGAAATGAACAAATTTTTCTCCAAAACTATAACAGATGCAAGCTTGTCCTGTTTGGTGGAGATGATATTTAATAAAATAAGTAGAAATCTACTAAAAGTTTTGTTTGGTTATCTTGCAATCCCGAGATAATCGTCTCCATGCTCCAAATCCATTTTAAAGCCATTTTTAAGGCATTTCGCGCATACATGAAATGAACACATTTTTCTCCAAAACTATAACAGATGCAAGCTTGTCCTGTTTGGTGGAGATGATATTTAATAAAATAAGTAGAAATCCACTAAAAGTTTTGTTTGGTTATCTTGCAATCCCGAGATAATCGTCTCCATGCTCCAAATCCATTTTAAAGCCATTTCAAAGGCATTTTGCGCATACATGAAATGAACACATTTTTCTCCAAAACTATAACACATGCAAGCTTGTCCTGTTTGGTGGAGATGATATTTAATAAAATAAGTAGAAATCCACTAAAAGCTTTGTTTGGTTATCTTGCAATCCCGAGATAATCGTCTCCATGCTCCAAATCCATTTTAAAGCCATTTTAAGGCATTTCGCGCATACATGAAATGAACACATTTTTCTCCAAAACTATAACAGATGCAAGCTTGTCCTGTTTGGTGGAGATGATATTTAATAAAATAAGTAGAAATCCACTAAAAGTTTTGTTTGGTTATCTTGCAATCCCGAGATAATCGTCTCCATGCTCCAAATCCATTTTAAAGCCATTTTTAAGGCATTTCGCGCATACATGAAATGAACAAATTTTTCTCCAAAACTATAACAGATGCAAGCTTGTCCTGTTTGGTGGAGATGATATTTAATAAAATAAGTAGAAATCAACTAAAAGTTTTGTTTGGTTATCTTGCAATCCCGAGATAATCGTCTCCATGCTCCAAATCCATTTTAAAGCCATTTTTAAGGCATTTCGCGCATACATGAAATGAACACATTTTTCTCCAAAACTATAACAGATGCAAGCTTGTCCTGTTTGGTGGAGATGATATTTAATAAAATAAGTAGAAATCCACTAAAAGTTTTGTTTGGTTATATTGCAATCCCGAGATAATCGTCTCCATGCTCCAAATCCATTTTAAAGCCATTTTTAAGGCATTTCGCGCATACATGAAATGAACACATTTTTCTCCAAAACTATAACAGATGCAAGCTTGTCCTGTTTGGTGGAGATGATATTTAATAAAATAAGTAGAAATCCACTAAAAGTTTTGTTTGGTTATCTTGCAATCCCGAGATAATCGTCTCCATGCTCCAAATCCATTTTAAAGCCATTTTTAAGGCACTTCGCGCATACATGAAATGAACACATTTTTCTCCAAAACTATAACAGATGCAAGCTTGTCCTGTTTGGTGGAGATGATATTTAATAAAATAAGTAGAAATCCACTAAAAGTTTTGTTTGGTTATCTTGCAATCCCGAGATAATCGTCTCCATGCTCCAAATCCATTTTAAAGCCATTTTTAAGGCATTTCGCGCATACATGAAATGAACACATTTTTCTCCAAAACTATAACAGATGCAAGCTTGTCCTGTTTGGTGGAGATAATATTTAATAAAATAAGTAGAAATCTACTAAAAGTTTCGTTTGTTTATATTGCCATCCTGAGATAATCGTCTCCATGCTCCAAATCCATTTTAAAGCCATTTCAAAGGCATTTTGCGCATACATGAAATGAACACATTTTTCTCCAAAACTATAACACATGCAAGCTTGTCTTGTTTGGTGGAGATGATATTTAATAAAATAAGTAGAAATCCACTAAAAGTTTTGTTTGGTTATCTTGCAATCCCGAGATAATCGTCTCCATGCTCCAAATCCATTTTAAAGCCATTTTTAAGGCATTTCGCGCATACATGAAATGAACACATTTTTCTCCAAAACTATAACAGATGCAAGCTTGTCCTGTTTGGTGGAGATGATATTTAATAAAATAAGTAGAAATCCACTAAAAGTTTTGTTTGGTTATCTTGCAATCCCGAGATAATCGTCTCCATGCTCCAAATCCATTTTAAAGCCATTTTTAAGGCATTTCGCGCATACATGAAATGAACACATTTTTCTCCAAAACTATAACAGATGCAAGCTTGTCCTGTTTGGTGGAGATAATATTTAATAAAATAAGTAGAAATCTACTAAAAGTTTCGATTGTTTATATTGCCATCCTGAGATAATCGTCTCCATGCTCCAAATCCATTTTAAAGCCATTTCAAAGGCATTTTGCGCATACATGAAATGAACACATTTTTCTCCAAAACTATAACACATGCAAGCTTGTCCTGTTTGGTGGAGATGATATTTAATAAAATAAGTAGAAATCCACTAAAAGTTTTGTTTGGTTATCTTGCAATCCCGAGATAATCGTCTCCATGCTCCAAATCCATTTTAAAGCCATTTTTAAGGCATTTCGCGCATACATGAAATGAACACATTTTTCTCCAAAACTATAACAGATGCAAGCTTGTCCTGTTTGGTGGAGATGATATTTAATAAAATAAGTAGAAATCCACTAAATGTTTTGTTTGGTTATCTTGCAATCCCGAGATAATCGTCTCCATGCTCCAAATCCATTTTAAAGCCATTTTTAAGGCATTTCGCGCATACATGAAATGAACACATTTTTCTCCAAAACTATAACAGATGCAAGCTTGTCCTGTTTGGTGGAGATGATATTTAATAAAATAAGTAGAAATCCACTAAAAGTTTTGTTTGGTTATCTTGCAATCCCGAGATAATCGTCTCCATGCTCCAAATCCATTTTAAAGCCATTTTTAAGGCATTTCGCGCATACATGAAATGAACACATTTTTCTCCAAAACTATAACAGATGCAAGCTTGTCCTGTTTGGTGGAGATAATATTTAATAAAATAAGTAGAAATCTACTAAAAGTTTCGTTTGTTTATATTGCCATCCTGAGATAATCGTCTCCATGCTCCAAATCCATTTTAAAGCCATTTCAAAGGCATTTTGCGCATACATGAAATGAACACATTTTTCTCCAAAACTATAACACATGCAAGCTTGTCTTGTTTGGTGGAGATGATATTTAATAAAATAAGTAGAAATCCACTAAAAGTTTTGTTTGGTTATCTTGCAATCCCGAGATAATCGTCTCCATGCTCCAAATCCATTTTAAAGCCATTTTTAAGGCATTTCGCGCATACATGAAATGAACACATTTTTCTCCAAAACTATAACAGATGCAAGCTTGTCCTGTTTGGTGGAGATGATATTTAATAAAATAAGTAGAAATCCACTAAAAGTTTTGTTTGGTTATCTTGCAATCCCGAGATAATCGTCTCCATGCTCCAAATCCATTTTAAAGCCATTTTTAAGGCATTTCGCGCATACATGAAATGAACACATTTTTCTCCAAAACTATAACAGATGCAAGCTTGTCCTGTTTGGTGGAGATAATATTTAATAAAATAAGTAGAAATCTACTAAAAGTTTCGTTTGTTTATATTGCCATCCTGAGATAATCGTCTCCATGCTCCAAATCCATTTTAAAGCCATTTCAAAGGCATTTTGCGCATACATGAAATGAACACATTTTTCTCCAAAACTATAACACATGCAAGCTTGTCCTGTTTGGTGGAGATGATATTTAATAAAATAAGTAGAAATCCACTAAAAGTTTTGTTTGGTTATCTTGCAATCCCGAGATAATCGTCTCCATGCTCCAAATCCATTTTAAAGCCATTTTTAAGGCATTTCGCGCATACATGAAATGAACACATTTTTCTCCAAAACTATAACAGATGCAAGCTTGTCCTGTTTGGTGGAGATGATATTTAATAAAATAAGTAGAAATCCACTAAAAGTTTTGTTTGGTTATCTTGCAATCCCGAGATAATCGTCTCCATGCTCCAAATCCATTTTAAAGCCATTTTTAAGGCATTTCGCGCATACATGAAATGAACACATTTTTCTCCAAAACTATAACAGATGCAAGCTTGTCCTGTTTGGTGGAGATAATATTTAATAAAATAAGTAGAAATCTACTAAAAGTTTCGTTTGTTTATATTGCAATCCCGAGATAATCGTCTCCATGCTCCAAATCCATTTTAAAGCCATTTCAAAGGCATTTTGCGCATACATGAAATAAACACATTTTTCTCCAAAACTATAACACATGCAAGCTTGTCCTGTTTGGTGGAGATGATATTTAATAAAATAAGTAGAAATCCACTAAAAGTTTTTTTTGGTTATCTTGCAATCCCGAGATAATCGTCTCCATGCTCCAAATCCATTTTAAAGCTATTTTTAAGGCATTTCGCGCATACATGAAATGAACACATTTTTCTCCAAAACTATAACAGATGCAAGCTTGTCCTGTTTGGTGGAGATGATATTTAATAAAATAAGTAGAAATCCACTAAAAGTTTTGTTTGGTTATCTTGCAATCCCGAGATAATCGTCTCCATGCTCCAAATCCATTTTAAAGCCATTTTTAAGGCATTTCGCGCATACATGAAATGAACACATTTTTCTCCAAAACTATAACAGATGCAAGCTTGTCCTGTTTGGTGGAGATGATATTTAATAAAATAAGTATAAATCCACTAAAAGTTTTGTTTGGTTATCTTGCAATCCCGAGATAATCGTCTCCATGCTCCAAATCCATTTTAAAGCCATTTTTAAGGCATTTCGCGCATACATGAAATGAACACATTTTTCTCCAAAACTATAACAGATGCAAGCTTGTCCTGTTTGGTGGAGATGATATTTAATAAAATAAGTAGAAATCCACTAAAAGTTTTGTTTGGTTATCTTGCAATCCCGAGATAATCGTCTCCATGCTCCAAATCCATTTTAAAGCCATTTTTAAGGCATTTCGCGCATACATGAAATGAACACATTTTTCTCCAAAACTATAACAGATGCAAGCTTGTCCTGTTTGGTGGAGATGATATTTAATAAAATAAGTAGAAATCCACTAAAAGTTTTGTTTGGTTATCTTGCAATCCCGAGATAATCGTCTCCATGCTCCAAATCCATTTTAAAGCCATTTTTAAGGCATTTCGCGCATACATGAAATGAACACATTTTTCTCCAAAACTATAACAGATGCAAGCTTGTCCTGTTTGGTGGAGATGATATTTAATAAAATAAGTATAAATCCACTAAAAGTTTTGTTTGGTTATCTTGCAATCCCGAGATAATCGTCTCCATGCTCCAAATCCATTTTAAAGCCATTTTTAAGGCATTTCGCGCATACATGAAATGAACACATTTTTCTCCAAAACTATAACACATGCAAGCTTGTCCTGTTTGGTGGAGATGATATTTAATAAAATAAGTAGAAATCCACTAAACGTTTTGTTTGGTTATCTTGCAATCCCGAGATAATCGTCTCCATGCTCCAAATCCATTTTAAAGCCATTTTTAAGGCATTTCGCGCATACATGAAATGAACACATTTTTCTCCAAAACTATAACAGATGCAAGCTTGTCCTGTTTGGTGGAGATGATATTTAATAAAATAAGTAGAAATCCACTAAAAGTTTTGTTTGGTTATATTGCAATCCCGAGATAATCGTCTCCATGCTCCAAATCCATTTTAAAGCCATTTTTAAGGCATTTCGCGCATACATGAAATGAACACATTTTTCTCCAAAACTATAACAGATGCAAGCTTGTCCTGTTTGGTGGAGATGATATTTAATAAAACAAGTAGAAATCCACTAAAAGTTTTGTTTGGTTATCTTGCAATCCCGAGATAATCGTCTCCATGCTCCAAATCCATTTTAAAGCCATTTTTAAGGCATTTCGCGCATACATGAAATGAACACATTTTTCTCCAAAACTATAACAGATGCAAGCTTGTCCTGTTTGGTGGAGATGATATTTAATAAAATAAGTATAAATCCACTAAAAGTTTTGTTTGGTTATCTTGCAATCCCGAGATAATCGTCTCCATGCTCCAAATCCATTTTAAAGCCATTTTTAAGGCATTTCGCGCATACATGAAATGAACACATTTTTCTCCAAAACTATAACACATGCAAGCTTGTCCTGTTTGGTGGAGATGATATTTAATAAAATAAGTAGAAATCCACTAAACGTTTTGTTTGGTTATCTTGCAATCCCGAGATAATCGTCTCCATGCTCCAAATCCATTTTAAAGCCATTTTTAAGGCATTTCGCGCATACATGAAATGAACACATTTTTCTCCAAAACTATAACAGATGCAAGCTTGTCCTGTTTGGTGGAGATGATATTTAATAAAATAAGTAGAAATCCACTAAAAGTTTTGTTTGGTTATATTGCAATCCCGAGATAATCGTCTCCATGCTCCAAATCCATTTTAAAGCCATTTTTAAGGCATTTCGCGCATACATGAAATGAACACATTTTTCTCCAAAACTATAACAGATGCAAGCTTGTCCTGTTTGGTGGAGATGATATTTAATAAAATAAGTAGAAATCCACTAAAAGTTTTGCTTGGTTATCTTGCAATCCCGAGATAATCGTCTCCATGCTCCAAATCCATTTTAAAGCCATTTTTAAGGCATTTCGCGCATACATGAAATGAACACATTTTTCTCCAAAACTATAACAGATGCAAGCTTGTCCTGTTTGGTGGAGATGATATTTAATAAAATAAGTAGAAATCCACTAAAAGTTTTGTTTGGTTATCTTGCAATCCCGAGATAATCGTCTCCATGCTCCAAATCCATTTTAAAGCCATTTTTAAGGCATTTCGCGCATACATGAAATGAACACATTTTTCTCCAAAACTATAACAGATGCAAGCTTGTCCTGTTTGGTGGAGATGATATTTAATAAAATAAGTAGAAATCCACTAAAAGTTTTGTTTGGTTATCTTGCAATCCCGAGATAATCGTCTCCATGCTCCAAATCCATTTTAAAGCCATTTTTAAGGCATTTCGCGCATACATGAAATGAACACATTTTTCTCCAAAACTATAACAGATGCAAGCTTGTCCTGTTTGGTGGAGATGATATTTAATAAAATAAGTAGAAATCCACTAAAAGTTTTGTTTGGTTATCTTGCAATCCCGAGATAATCGTCTCCATGCTCCAAATCCATTTTAAAGCCATTTTTAAGGCATTTCCCGCATACATGAAATGAACACATTTTTCTCCAAAACTATAACAGATGCAAGCTTGTCCTGTTTGGTGGAGATGATATTTAATAAAATAAGTAGAAATCCACTAAAAGTTTTGTTTGGTTATATTGCAATCCCGAGATAATCGTCTCCATGCTCCAAATCCATTTTAAAGCCATTTTTAAGGCATTTCGCGCATACATGAAATGAACACATTTTTCTCCAAAACTATAACAGATGCAAGCTTGTCCTGTTTGGTGGAGATGATATTTAATAAAATAAGTAGAAATCCACTAAAAGTTTTGTTTGGTTATCTTGCAATCCCGAGATAATCGTCTCCATGCTCCAAATCCATTTTAAAGCCATTTTTAAGGCATTTCGCGCATACATGAAATGAACACATTTTTCTCCAAAACTATAACAGATGCAAGCTTGTCCTGTTTGGTGGAGATGATATTTAATAAAATAAGTAGAAATCCACTAAAAGTTTTGTTTGGTTATCTTGCAATCCCGAGATAATCGTCTCCATGCTCCAAATCCATTTTAAAGCCATTTTTAAGGCATTTCGCGCATACATGAAATGAACACATTTTTCTCCAAAACTATAACAGATGCAAGCTTGTCCTGTTTGGTGGAGATGATATTTAATAAAATAAGTAGAAATCCACTAAAAGTTTTGTTTGGTTATCTTGCAATCCCGAGATAATCGTCTCCATGCTCCAAATCCATTTTAAAGCCATTTTTAAGGCATTTCGCGCATACATGAAATGAACACATTTTTCTCCAAAACTATAACAGATGCAAGCTTGTCCTGTTTGGTGGAGATGATATTTAATAAAATAAGTAGAAATCCACTAAAAGTTTTGTTTGGTTATCTTGCAATCCCGAGATAATCGTCTCCATGCTCCAAATCCATTTTAAAGCCATTTTTAAGGCATTTCGCGCATACATGAAATGAACACATTTTTCTCCAAAACTATAACAGATGCAAGCTTGTCCTGTTTGGTGGAGATGATATTTAATAAAATAAGTAGAAATCCACTAAAAGTTTTGTTTGGTTATCTTGCAATCCCGAGATAATCGTCTCCATGCTCCAAATCCATTTTAAAGCCATTTTTAAGGCATTTCGCGCATACATGAAATGAACACATTTTTCTCCAAAACTATAACAGATGCAAGCTTGTCCTGTTTGGTGGAGATGATATTTAATAAAATAAGTAGAAATCCACTAAAAGTTTTGTTTGTTTATATTGCCATCCTGAGATAATCGTCTCCATGCTCCAAATCCATTTTAAAGCCATTTTTAAGGCATTTCGCGCATACATGAAATGAACACATTTTTCTCCAAAACTATAACAGATGCAAGCTTGTCCTGTTTGGTGGAGATGATATTTAATAAAATAAGTAGAAATCCACTAAAAGTTTTGTTTGGTTATCTTGCAATCCCGAGATAATCGTCTCCATGCTCCAAATCCATTTTAAAGCCATTTTTAAGGCATTTCGCGCATACATGAAATGAACACATTTTTCTCCAAAACTATAACAGATGCAAGCTTGTCCTGTTTGGTGGAGATGATATTTAATAAAATAAGTAGAAATCCACTAAAAGTTTTGTTTGGTTATCTTGCAATCCCGAGATAATCGTCTCCATGCTCCAAATCCATTTTAAAGCCATTTTTAAGGCATTTCGCGCATACATGAAATGAACACATTTTTCTCCAAAACTATAACAGATGCAAGCTTGTCCTGTTTGGTGGAGATAATATTTAATAAAATAAGTAGAAATCTACTAAAAGTTTCGTTTGTTTATATTGCCATCCTGAGATAATCGTCTCCATGCTCCAAATCCATTTTAAAGCCATTTCAAAGGCATTTTGCGCATACATGAAATGAACACATTTTTCTCCAAAACTATAACACATGCAAGCTTGTCTTGTTTGGTGGAGATGATATTTAATAAAATAAGTAGAAATCCACTAAAAGTTTTGTTTGGTTATCTTGCAATCCCGAGATAATCGTCTCCATGCTCCAAATCCATTTTAAAGCCATTTTTAAGGCATTTCGCGCATACATGAAATGAACACATTTTTCTCCAAAACTATAACAGATGCAAGCTTGTCCTGTTTGGTGGAGATGATATTTAATAAAATAAGTAGAAATCCACTAAAAGTTTTGTTTGGTTATCTTGCAATCCCGAGATAATCGTCTCCATGCTCCAAATCCATTTTAAAGCCATTTTTAAGGCATTTCGCGCATACATGAAATGAACACATTTTTCTCCAAAACTATAACAGATGCAAGCTTGTCCTGTTTGGTGGAGATAATATTTAATAAAATAAGTAGAAATCTACTAAAAGTTTCGATTGTTTATATTGCCATCCTGAGATAATCGTCTCCATGCTCCAAATCCATTTTAAAGCCATTTCAAAGGCATTTTGCGCATACATGAAATGAACACATTTTTCTCCAAAACTATAACACATGCAAGCTTGTCCTGTTTGGTGGAGATGATATTTAATAAAATAAGTAGAAATCCACTAAAAGTTTTGTTTGGTTATCTTGCAATCCCGAGATAATCGTCTCCATGCTCCAAATCCATTTTAAAGCCATTTTTAAGGCATTTCGCGCATACATGAAATGAACACATTTTTCTCCAAAACTATAACAGATGCAAGCTTGTCCTGTTTGGTGGAGATGATATTTAATAAAATAAGTAGAAATCCACTAAATGTTTTGTTTGGTTATCTTGCAATCCCGAGATAATCGTCTCCATGCTCCAAATCCATTTTAAAGCCATTTTTAAGGCATTTCGCGCATACATGAAATGAACACATTTTTCTCCAAAACTATAACAGATGCAAGCTTGTCCTGTTTGGTGGAGATGATATTTAATAAAATAAGTAGAAATCCACTAAAAGTTTTGTTTGGTTATCTTGCAATCCCGAGATAATCGTCTCCATGCTCCAAATCCATTTTAAAGCCATTTTTAAGGCATTTCGCGCATACATGAAATGAACACATTTTTCTCCAAAACTATAACAGATGCAAGCTTGTCCTGTTTGGTGGAGATAATATTTAATAAAATAAGTAGAAATCTACTAAAAGTTTCGTTTGTTTATATTGCCATCCTGAGATAATCGTCTCCATGCTCCAAATCCATTTTAAAGCCATTTCAAAGGCATTTTGCGCATACATGAAATGAACACATTTTTCTCCAAAACTATAACACATGCAAGCTTGTCTTGTTTGGTGGAGATGATATTTAATAAAATAAGTAGAAATCCACTAAAAGTTTTGTTTGGTTATCTTGCAATCCCGAGATAATCGTCTCCATGCTCCAAATCCATTTTAAAGCCATTTTTAAGGCATTTCGCGCATACATGAAATGAACACATTTTTCTCCAAAACTATAACAGATGCAAGCTTGTCCTGTTTGGTGGAGATGATATTTAATAAAATAAGTAGAAATCCACTAAAAGTTTTGTTTGGTTATCTTGCAATCCCGAGATAATCGTCTCCATGCTCCAAATCCATTTTAAAGCCATTTTTAAGGCATTTCGCGCATACATGAAATGAACACATTTTTCTCCAAAACTATAACAGATGCAAGCTTGTCCTGTTTGGTGGAGATAATATTTAATAAAATAAGTAGAAATCTACTAAAAGTTTCGTTTGTTTATATTGCCATCCTGAGATAATCGTCTCCATGCTCCAAATCCATTTTAAAGCCATTTCAAAGGCATTTTGCGCATACATGAAATGAACACATTTTTCTCCAAAACTATAACACATGCAAGCTTGTCCTGTTTGGTGGAGATGATATTTAATAAAATAAGTAGAAATCCACTAAAAGTTTTGTTTGGTTATCTTGCAATCCCGAGATAATCGTCTCCATGCTCCAAATCCATTTTAAAGCCATTTTTAAGGCATTTCGCGCATACATGAAATGAACACATTTTTCTCCAAAACTATAACAGATGCAAGCTTGTCCTGTTTGGTGGAGATGATATTTAATAAAATAAGTAGAAATCCACTAAAAGTTTTGTTTGGTTATCTTGCAATCCCGAGATAATCGTCTCCATGCTCCAAATCCATTTTAAAGCCATTTTTAAGGCATTTCGCGCATACATGAAATGAACACATTTTTCTCCAAAACTATAACAGATGCAAGCTTGTCCTGTTTGGTGGAGATAATATTTAATAAAATAAGTAGAAATCTACTAAAAGTTTCGTTTGTTTATATTGCAATCCCGAGATAATCGTCTCCATGCTCCAAATCCATTTTAAAGCCATTTCAAAGGCATTTTGCGCATACATGAAATAAACACATTTTTCTCCAAAACTATAACACATGCAAGCTTGTCCTGTTTGGTGGAGATGATATTTAATAAAATAAGTAGAAATCCACTAAAAGTTTTTTTTGGTTATCTTGCAATCCCGAGATAATCGTCTCCATGCTCCAAATCCATTTTAAAGCTATTTTTAAGGCATTTCGCGCATACATGAAATGAACACATTTTTCTCCAAAACTATAACAGATGCAAGCTTGTCCTGTTTGGTGGAGATGATATTTAATAAAATAAGTAGAAATCCACTAAAAGTTTTGTTTGGTTATCTTGCAATCCCGAGATAATCGTCTCCATGCTCCAAATCCATTTTAAAGCCATTTTTAAGGCATTTCGCGCATACATGAAATGAACACATTTTTCTCCAAAACTATAACAGATGCAAGCTTGTCCTGTTTGGTGGAGATGATATTTAATAAAATAAGTATAAATCCACTAAAAGTTTTGTTTGGTTATCTTGCAATCCCGAGATAATCGTCTCCATGCTCCAAATCCATTTTAAAGCCATTTTTAAGGCATTTCGCGCATACATGAAATGAACACATTTTTCTCCAAAACTATAACAGATGCAAGCTTGTCCTGTTTGGTGGAGATGATATTTAATAAAATAAGTAGAAATCCACTAAAAGTTTTGTTTGGTTATCTTGCAATCCCGAGATAATCGTCTCCATGCTCCAAATCCATTTTAAAGCCATTTTTAAGGCATTTCGCGCATACATGAAATGAACACATTTTTCTCCAAAACTATAACAGATGCAAGCTTGTCCTGTTTGGTGGAGATGATATTTAATAAAATAAGTAGAAATCCACTAAAAGTTTTGTTTGGTTATCTTGCAATCCCGAGATAATCGTCTCCATGCTCCAAATCCATTTTAAAGCCATTTTTAAGGCATTTCGCGCATACATGAAATGAACACATTTTTCTCCAAAACTATAACAGATGCAAGCTTGTCCTGTTTGGTGGAGATGATATTTAATAAAATAAGTATAAATCCACTAAAAGTTTTGTTTGGTTATCTTGCAATCCCGAGATAATCGTCTCCATGCTCCAAATCCATTTTAAAGCCATTTTTAAGGCATTTCGCGCATACATGAAATGAACACATTTTTCTCCAAAACTATAACACATGCAAGCTTGTCCTGTTTGGTGGAGATGATATTTAATAAAATAAGTAGAAATCCACTAAACGTTTTGTTTGGTTATCTTGCAATCCCGAGATAATCGTCTCCATGCTCCAAATCCATTTTAAAGCCATTTTTAAGGCATTTCGCGCATACATGAAATGAACACATTTTTCTCCAAAACTATAACAGATGCAAGCTTGTCCTGTTTGGTGGAGATGATATTTAATAAAATAAGTAGAAATCCACTAAAAGTTTTGTTTGGTTATATTGCAATCCCGAGATAATCGTCTCCATGCTCCAAATCCATTTTAAAGCCATTTTTAAGGCATTTCGCGCATACATGAAATGAACACATTTTTCTCCAAAACTATAACAGATGCAAGCTTGTCCTGTTTGGTGGAGATGATATTTAATAAAACAAGTAGAAATCCACTAAAAGTTTTGTTTGGTTATCTTGCAATCCCGAGATAATCGTCTCCATGCTCCAAATCCATTTTAAAGCCATTTTTAAGGCATTTCGCGCATACATGAAATGAACACATTTTTCTCCAAAACTATAACAGATGCAAGCTTGTCCTGTTTGGTGGAGATGATATTTAATAAAATAAGTATAAATCCACTAAAAGTTTTGTTTGGTTATCTTGCAATCCCGAGATAATCGTCTCCATGCTCCAAATCCATTTTAAAGCCATTTTTAAGGCATTTCGCGCATACATGAAATGAACACATTTTTCTCCAAAACTATAACACATGCAAGCTTGTCCTGTTTGGTGGAGATGATATTTAATAAAATAAGTAGAAATCCACTAAACGTTTTGTTTGGTTATCTTGCAATCCCGAGATAATCGTCTCCATGCTCCAAATCCATTTTAAAGCCATTTTTAAGGCATTTCGCGCATACATGAAATGAACACATTTTTCTCCAAAACTATAACAGATGCAAGCTTGTCCTGTTTGGTGGAGATGATATTTAATAAAATAAGTAGAAATCCACTAAAAGTTTTGTTTGGTTATATTGCAATCCCGAGATAATCGTCTCCATGCTCCAAATCCATTTTAAAGCCATTTTTAAGGCATTTCGCGCATACATGAAATGAACACATTTTTCTCCAAAACTATAACAGATGCAAGCTTGTCCTGTTTGGTGGAGATGATATTTAATAAAATAAGTAGAAATCCACTAAAAGTTTTGCTTGGTTATCTTGCAATCCCGAGATAATCGTCTCCATGCTCCAAATCCATTTTAAAGCCATTTTTAAGGCATTTCGCGCATACATGAAATGAACACATTTTTCTCCAAAACTATAACAGATGCAAGCTTGTCCTGTTTGGTGGAGATGATATTTAATAAAATAAGTAGAAATCCACTAAAAGTTTTGTTTGGTTATCTTGCAATCCCGAGATAATCGTCTCCATGCTCCAAATCCATTTTAAAGCCATTTTTAAGGCATTTCGCGCATACATGAAATGAACACATTTTTCTCCAAAACTATAACAGATGCAAGCTTGTCCTGTTTGGTGGAGATGATATTTAATAAAATAAGTAGAAATCCACTAAAAGTTTTGTTTGGTTATCTTGCAATCCCGAGATAATCGTCTCCATGCTCCAAATCCATTTTAAAGCCATTTTTAAGGCATTTCGCGCATACATGAAATGAACACATTTTTCTCCAAAACTATAACAGATGCAAGCTTGTCCTGTTTGGTGGAGATGATATTTAATAAAATAAGTAGAAATCCACTAAAAGTTTTGTTTGGTTATCTTGCAATCCCGAGATAATCGTCTCCATGCTCCAAATCCATTTTAAAGCCATTTTTAAGGCATTTCCCGCATACATGAAATGAACACATTTTTCTCCAAAACTATAACAGATGCAAGCTTGTCCTGTTTGGTGGAGATGATATTTAATAAAATAAGTAGAAATCCACTAAAAGTTTTGTTTGGTTATATTGCAATCCCGAGATAATCGTCTCCATGCTCCAAATCCATTTTAAAGCCATTTTTAAGGCATTTCGCGCATACATGAAATGAACACATTTTTCTCCAAAACTATAACAGATGCAAGCTTGTCCTGTTTGGTGGAGATGATATTTAATAAAATAAGTAGAAATCCACTAAAAGTTTTGTTTGGTTATCTTGCAATCCCGAGATAATCGTCTCCATGCACCAAATCCATTTTAAAGCCATTTTTAAGGCATTTCGCGCATACATGAAATGAACACATTTTTCTCCAAAACTATAACAGATGCAAGCTTGTCCTGTTTGGTGGAGATGATATTTAATAAAATAAGTAGAAATCCACTAAAAGTTTTGTTTGGTTATCTTGCAATCCCGAGATAATCGTCTCCATGCTCCAAATCCATTTTAAAGCCATTTTTAAGGCATTTCGCGCATACATGAAATGAACACATTTTTCTCCAAAACTATAACAGATGCAAGCTTGTCCTGTTTGGTGGAGATGATATTTAATAAAATAAGTAGAAATCCACTAAAAGTTTTGTTTGGTTATCTTGCAATCCCGAGATAATCGTCTCCATGCTCCAAATCCATTTTAAAGCCATTTTTAAGGCATTTCGCGCATACATGAAATGAACACATTTTTCTCCAAAACTATAACAGATGCAAGCTTGTCCTGTTTGGTGGAGATGATATTTAATAAAATAAGTAGAAATCCACTAAAAGTTTTGTTTGGTTATCTTGCAATCCCGAGATAATCGTCTCCATGCTCCAAATCCATTTTAAAGCCATTTTTAAGGCATTTCGCGCATACATGAAATGAACACATTTTTCTCCAAAACTATAACAGATGCAAGCTTGTCCTGTTTGGTGGAGATGATATTTAATAAAATAAGTAGAAATCCACTAAAAGTTTTGTTTGGTTATCTTGCAATCCCGAGATAATCGTCTCCATGCTCCAAATCCATTTTAAAGCCATTTTTAAGGCATTTCGCGCATACATGAAATGAACACATTTTTCTCCAAAACTATAACAGATGCAAGCTTGTCCTGTTTGGTGGAGATGATATTTAATAAAATAAGTAGAAATCCACTAAAAGTTTTGTTTGGTTATATTGCAATCCCGAGATAATCGTCTCCATGCTCCAAATCCATTTTAAAGCCATTTTTAAGGCATTTCGCGCATACATGAAATGAACACATTTTTCTCCAAAACTATAACAGATGCAAGCTTGTCCTATTTGGTGGAGATGATATTTAATAAAATAAGTAGAAATCCACTAAAAGTTTTGTTTGGTTATCTTGCAATCCCGAGATAATCGTCTCCATGCTCCAAATCCATTTTAAAGCCATTTTTAAGGCATTTCGCGCATACATGAAATGAACACATTTTTCTCCAAAACTATAACAGATGCAAGCTTGTCCTGTTTGGTGGAGATGATATTTAATAAAATAAGTAGAAATCCACTAAAAGTTTTGTTTGGTTATCTTGCAATCCCGAGATAATCGTCTCCATGCTCCAAATCCATTTTAATGCCATTTTTAAGGCATTTCGCGCATACATGAAATGAACACATTTTTCTCCAAAACTATAACAGATGCAAGCTTGTCCTGTTTGGTGGAGATGATATTTAATAAAATAAGTAGAAATCCACTAAACGTTTTGTTTGGTTATCTTGCAATCCCGAGATAATCGTCTCCATGCTCCAAATCCATTTTAAAGCCATTTTTAAGGCATTTCGCGCATACATGAAATGAACACATTTTTCTCCAAAACTATAACAGATGCAAGCTTGTCCTGTTTGGTGGAGATAATATTTAATAAAATAAGTAGAAATCTACTAAAAGTTTTGTTTGTTTATATTGCCATCCTGAGATAATCGTCTCCATGCTCCAAATCCATTTTAAAGCCATTTCAAAGGCATTTTGCGCATACATGAAATGAACACATTTTTCTCCAAAACTATAACACATGCAAGCTTGTCCTGTTTGGTGGAGATGATATTTAATAAAATAAGTAGAAATCCACTAAAAGTTTTGTTTGGTTATCTTGCAATCCCGAGATAATCGTCTCCATGCTCCAAATCCATTTTAAAGCCATTTTTAAGGCATTTCGCGCATACATGAAATGAACACATTTTTCTCCAAAACTATAACAGATGCAAGCTTGTCCTGTTTGGTGGAGATGATATTTAATAAAATAAGTAGAAATCCACTAAAAGTTTTGTTTGGTTATCTTGCAATCCCGAGATAATCGTCTCCATGCTCCAAATCCATTTTAAAGCCATTTTTAAGGCATTTCGCGCATACATGAAATGAACACATTTTTCTCCAAAACTATAACAGATGCAAGCTTGTCCTGTTTGGTGGAGATGATATTTAATAAAATAAGTAGAAATCCACTAAAAGTTTTGTTTGGTTATCTTGCAATCCCGAGATAATCGTCTCCATGCTCCAAATCCATTTTAAAGCCATTTTTAAGGCATTTCGCGCATACATGAAATGAACACATTTTTCTCCAAAACTATAACAGATGCAAGCTTGTCCTGTTTGGTGGAGATAATATTTAATAAAATAAGTAGAAATCTACTAAAAGTTGTGTTTGTTTATATTGCCATCCTGAGATAATCGTCTCCATGCTCCAAATCCATTTTAAAGCCATTTCAAAGGCATTTTGCGCATACATGAAATGAACACATTTTTCTCCAAAACTATAACACATGCAAGCTTGTCCTGTTTGGTGGAGATGATATTTAATAAAATAAGTAGAAATCCACTAAAAGTTTTGTTTGGTTATCTTGCAATCCCGAGATAATCGTCTCCATGCTCCAAATCCATTTTAAAGCCATTTTTAAGGCATTTCGCGCATACATGAAATGAACACATTTTTCTCCAAAACTATAACAGATGCAAGCTTGTCCTGTTTGGTGGAGATGATATTTAATAAAATAAGTAGAAATCCACTAAAAGTTTTGTTTGGTTATCTTGCAATCCCGAGATAATCGTCTCCATGCTCCAAATCCATTTTAAAGCCATTTTTAAGGCATTTCGCGCATACATGAAATGAACACATTTTTCTCCAAAACTATAACAGATGCAAGCTTGTCCTGTTTGGTGGAGATGATATATAATAAAATAAGTAGAAATCCACTAAAAGTTTTGTTTGGTTATCTTGCAATCCCGAGATAATCGTCTCCATGCTCCAAATCCATTTTAAAGCCATTTTTAAGGCATTTCGCGCATACATGAAATGAACACATTTTTCTCCAAAACTATAACAGATGCAAGCTTGTCCTGTTTGGTGGAGATGATATTTAATAAAATAAGTAGAAATCCACTAAAAGTTTTGTTTGGTTATATTGCAATCCCGAGATAATCGTCTCCATGCTCCAAATCCATTTTAAAGCCATTTTTAAGGCATTTCGCGCATACATGAAATGAACACATTTTTCTCCAAAACTATAACAGATGCAAGCTTGTCCTGTTTGGTGGAGATGATATTTAATAAAATAAGTAGAAATCCACTAAAAGTTTTGTTTGGTTATCTTGCAATCCCGAGATAATCGTCTCCATGCTCCAAATCCATTTTAAAGCAATTTTTAAGGCATTTCGCGCATACATGAAATGAACACATTTTTCTCCAAAACTATAAGAGATGCAAGCTTGTCCTGTTTGGTGGAGATGATATTTAATAAAATAAGTAGAAATCCACTAAAAGTTTTGTTTGGTTATCTTGCAATCCCGAGATAATCGTCTCCATGCTCGAAATCCATTTTAAAGCCATTTTTAAGGCATTTCGCGCATACATGAAATGAACACATTTTTCTCCAAAACTATAACAGATGCAAGCTTGTCCTGTTTGGTGGAGATGATATTTAATAAAATAAGTAGAAATCCACTAAAAGTTTTGTTTGGTTATCTTGCAATCCCGAGATAATCGTCTCCATGCTCCAAATCCATTTTAAAGCCATTTTTAAGGCATTTCGCGCATACATGAAATGAACACATTTTTCTCCAAAACTATAACAGATGCAAGCTTGTCCTGTTTGGTGGAGATGATATTTAATAAAATAAGTAGAAATCCACTAAAAGTTTTGTTTGGTTATCTTGCAATCCCGAGATAATCGTCTCCATGCTCCAAATCCATTTTAAAGCCATTTTTAAGGCATTTCGCGCATACATGAAATGAACACATTTTTCTCCAAAACTATAACAGATGCAAGCTTGTCCTGTTTGGTGGAGATGATATTTAATAAAATAAGTAGAAATCCACTAAAAGTTTTGTTTGGTTATCTTGCAATCCCGAGATAATCGTCTCCATGGTCCAAATCCATTTTAAAGCCATTTTTAAGGCATTTCGCGCATACATGAAATGAACACATTTTTCTCCAAAACTATAACAGATGCAAGCTTGTCCTGTTTGGTGGAGATGATATTTAATAAAATAAGTAGAAATCCACTAAAAGTTTTGTTTGGTTATATTGCAATCCCGAGATAATCGTCTCCATGCTCCAAATCCATTTTAAAGCCATTTTTAAGGCATTTCGCGCATACATGAAATGAACACATTTTTCTCCAAAACTATAACAGATGCAAGCTTGTCCTATTTGGTGGAGATGATATTTAATAAAATAAGTAGAAATCCACTAAAAGTTTTGTTTGGTTATCTTGCAATCCCGAGATAATCGTCTCCATGCTCCAAATCCATTTTAAAGCCATTTTTAAGGCATTTCGCGCATACATGAAATGAACACATTTTTCTCCAAAACTATAACAGATGCAAGCTTGTCCTGTTTGGTGGAGATGATATTTAATAAAATAAGTAGAAATCCACTAAAAGTTTTGTTTGGTTATCTTGCAATCCCGAGATAATCGTCTCCATGCTCCAAATCCATTTTAATGCCATTTTTAAGGCATTTCGCGCATACATGAAATGAACACATTTTTCTCCAAAACTATAACAGATGCAAGCTTGTCCTGTTTGGTGGAGATGATATTTAATAAAATAAGTAGAAATCCACTAAAAGTTTTGTTTGGTTATCTTGCAATCCCGAGATAATCGTCTCCATGCTCCAAATCCATTTTAAAGCCATTTTTAAGGCATTTCGCGCATACATGAAATGAACACATTTTTCTCCAAAACTATAACAGATGCAAGCTTGTCCTGTTTGGTGGAGATGATATTTAATAAAATAAGTAGAAATCCACTAAAAGTTTTGTTTGGTTATCTTGCAATCCCGAGATAATCGTCTCCATGCTCCAAATCCATTTTAAAGCCATTTTTAAGGCATTTCGCGCATACATGAAATGAACACATTTTTCTCCAAAACTATAACAGATGCAAGCTTGTCCTGTTTGGTGGAGATGATATTTAATAAAATAAGTAGAAATCCACTAAAAGTTTTGTTTGGTTATCTTGCAATCCCGAGATAATCGTCTCCATGCTCCAAATCCATTTTAAAGCCATTTTTAAGGCATTTCGCGCATACATGAAATGAACACATTTTTCTCCAAAACTATAACAGATGCAAGCTTGTCCTGTTTGGTGGAGATGATATTTAATAAAATAAGTAGAAATCCACTAAAAGTTTTGTTTGGTTATATTGCAATCCCGAGATAATCGTCTCCATGCTCCAAATCCATTTTAAAGCCATTTTTAAGGCATTTCGCGCATACATGAAATGAACACATTTTTCTCCAAAACTATAACAGATGCAAGCTTGTCCTATTTGGTGGAGATGATATTTAATAAAATAAGTAGAAATCCACTAAACGTTTTGTTTGGTTATCTTGCAATCCCGAGATAATCGTCTCCATGCTCCAAATCCATTTTAAAGCCATTTTTAAGGCATTTCGCGCATACATGAAATGAACACATTTTTCTCCAAAACTATAACAGATGCAAGCTTGTCCTGTTTGGTGGAGATGATATTTAATAAAATAAGTAGAAATCCACTAAAAGTTTTGTTTGGTTATCTTGCAATCCCGAGATAATCGTCTCCATGCTCCAAATCCATTTTAAAGCCATTTTTAAGGCATTTCGCGCATACATGAAATGAACACATTTTTCTCCAAAACTATAACAGATGCAAGCTTGTCCTGTTTGGTGGAGATGATATTTAATAAAATAAGTAGAAATCCACTAAAAGTTTTGTTTGGTTATCTTGCAATCCCGAGATAATCGTCTCCATGCTCCAAATCCATTTTAAAGCCATTTTTA
Source organism: Anomaloglossus baeobatrachus (assembly GCF_048569485.1). Classification (NCBI taxonomy): domain Eukaryota; kingdom Metazoa; phylum Chordata; class Amphibia; order Anura; family Aromobatidae; genus Anomaloglossus; species Anomaloglossus baeobatrachus. Next base: position 59,348 of record NW_027442092.1, on the reverse strand, counting down.
AGGCATTTCGCGCATACATGAAATGAACACATTTTTCTCCAAAACTATAACAGATGCAAGCTTGTCCTGTTTGGTGGAGATAATATTTAATAAAATAAGTAGAAATCTACTAAAATCTTTGTTTGTTTATATTGCCATCCTGAGATAATCGTCTCCATGCTCCAAATCCATTTTAAAGCCATTTCAAAGGCATTTTGCGCATACATGAAATGAACACATTTTTCTCCAAAACTATAACAGATGCAAGCTTGTCCTGTTTGGTGGAGATGATATTTAATAAAATAAGTAGAAATCCACTAAAAGTTTTGTTTGGTTATCTTGCAATCCCGAGATAATCGTCTCCATGCTCCAAATCCATTTTAAAGCCATTTTTAATGCATTTCGCGCATACATGAAATGAACACATTTTTCTCCAAAACTATAACAGATGCAAGCTTGTCCTGTTTGGTGGAGATGATATTTAATAAAATAAGTAGAAATCCACTAAAAGTTTTGTTTGGTTATCTTGCAATCCCGAGATAATCGTCTCCATGCTCGAAATCCATTTTAAAGCCATTTTTAAGGCATTTCGCGCATACATGAAATGAACACATTTTTCTCCAAAACTATAACAGATGCAAGCTTGTCCTGTTTGGTGGAGATGATATTTAATAAAATAAGTAGAAATCCACTAAAAGTTTTGTTTGGTTATCTTGCAATCCCGAGATAATCGTCTCCATGCTCCAAATCCATTTTAAAGCCATTTTTAAGGCATTTCGCGCATACATGAAATGAACACATTTTTCTCCAAAACTATAACAGATGCAAGCTTGTCCTGTTTGGTGGAGATGATATTTAATAAAATAAGTAGAAATCCACTAAAAGTTTTGTTTGGTTATCTTGCAATCCCGAGATAATCGTCTCCATGCTCCAAATCCATTTTAAAGCCATTTTTAAGGCATTTCGCGCATACATGAAATGAACACATTTTTCTCCAAAACTATAACAGATGCAAGCTTGTCCTGTTTGGTGGAGATGATATTTAATAAAATAAGTAGAAATCCACTAAAAGTTTTGTTTGGTTATCTTGCAATCCCGAGATAATCGTCTCCATGCTCCAAATCCATTTTAAAGCCATTTTTAAGGCATTTCGCGCATACATGAAATGAACACATTTTTCTCCAAAACTATAACAGATGCAAGCTTGTCCTGTTTGGTGGAGATGATATTTAATAAAATAAGTAGAAATCCACTAAAAGTTTTGTTTGGTTATATTGCAATCCCGAGATAATCGTCTCCATGCTCCAAATCCATTTTAAAGCCATTTTTAAGGCATTTCGCGCATACATGAAATGAACACATTTTTCTCCAAAACTATAACAGATGCAAGCTTGTCCTGTTTGGTGGAGATGATATTTAATAAAATAAGTAGAAATCCACTAAAAGTTTTGTTTGGTTATCTTGCAATCCCGAGATAATCGTCTCCATGCTCCAAATCCATTTTAATGCCATTTTTAAGGCATTTCGCGCATACATGAAATGAACACATTTTTCTCCAAAACTATAACAGATGCAAGCTTGTCCTGTTTGGTGGAGATGATATTTAATAAAATAAGTAGAAATCCACTAAAAGTTTTGTTTGGTTATCTTGCAATCCCGAGATAATCGTCTCCATGCTCCAAATCCATTTTAAAGCCATTTTTAAGGCATTTCGCGCATACATGAAATGAACACATTTTTCTCCAAAACTATAACAGATGCAAGCTTGTCCTGTTTGGTGGAGATGATATTTAATAAAATAAGTAGAAATCCACTAAAAGTTTTGTTTGGTTATCTTGCAATCCCGAGATAATCGTCTCCATGCTCCAAATCCATTTTAAAGCCATTTTTAAGGCATTTCGCGCAGACATGAAATGAACACATTTTTCTCCAAAACTATAACAGATGCAAGCTTGTCCTGTTTGGTGGAGATGATATTTAATAAAATAAGTAGAAATCCACTAAAAGTTTTGTTTGGTTATCTTGCAATCCCGAGATAATTGTCTCCATGCTCCAAATCCATTTTAAAGCCATTTTTAAGGCATTTCGCGCATACATGAAATGAACACATTTTTCTCCAAAACTATAACAGATGCAAGCTTGTCCTGTTTGGTGGAGATAAAATTTAATAAAATAAGTAGAAATCTACTAAAAGTTTTGTTTGTTTATATTGCCATCCTGAGATAATCGTCTCCATGCTCCAAATCCATTTTAAAGCCATTTCAAAGGCATTTTGCGCATACATGAAATGAACACATTTTTCTCCAAAACTATAACACATGCAAGCTTGTCCTGTTTGGTGGAGATGATATTTAATAAAATAAGTAGAAATCCACTAAAAGTTTTGTTTGGTTATCTTGCAATCCCGAGATAATCGTCTCCATGCTCCAAATCCATTTTAAAGCCATTTTTAAGGCATTTCGCGCATACATGAAATGAACACATTTTTCTCCAAAACTATAACAGATGCAAGCTTGTCCTGTTTGGTGGAGATGATATTTAATAAAATAAGTAGAAATCCACTAAAAGTTTTGTTTGGTTATCTTGCAATCCCGAGATAATCGTCTCCATGCTCCAAATCCATTTTAAAGCCATTTTTAAGGCATTTCGCGCATACATGAAATGAACACATTTTTCTCCAAAACTATAACAGATGCAAGCTTGTCCTGTTTGGTGGAGATGATATTTAATAAAATAAGTAGAAATCCACTAAAAGTTTTGTTTGGTTATCTTGCAATCCCGAGATAATCGTCTCCATGCTCCAAATCCATTTTAAAGCCATTTTTAAGGCATTTCGCGCATACATGAAATGAACACATTTTTCTCCAAAACTATAACAGATGCAAGCTTGTCCTGTTTGGTGGAGATGATATTTAATAAAATAAGTAGAAATCCACTAAAAGTTTTGTTTGGTTATATTGCAATCCCGAGATAATCGTCTCCATGCTCCAAATCCATTTTAAAGCCATTTTTAAGGCATTTCGCGCATACATGAAATGAACACATTTTTCTCCAAAACTATAACAGATGCAAGCTTGTCCTGTTTGGTGGAGATGATATTTAATAAAATAAGTAGAAATCCACTAAAAGTTTTGTTTGGTTATCTTGCAATCCCGAGATAATCGTCTCCATGCTCCAAATCCATTTTAAAGCAATTTTTAAGGCATTTCGCGCATACATGAAATGAACACATTTTTCTCCAAAACTATAACAGATGCAAGCTTGTCCTGTTTGGTGGAGATGATATTTAATAAAATAAGTAGAAATCCACTAAAAGTTTTGTTTGGTTATCTTGCAATCCCGAGATAATCGTCTCCATGCTCGAAATCCATTTTAAAGCCATTTTTAAGGCATTTCGCGCATACATGAAATGAACACATTTTTCTCCAAAACTATAACAGATGCAAGCTTGTCCTGTTTGGTGGAGATGATATTTAATAAAATAAGTAGAAATCCACTAAAAGTTTTGTTTGGTTATCTTGCAATCCCGAGATAATCGTCTCCATGCTCCAAATCCATTTTAAAGCCATTTTTAAGGCATTTCGCGCATACATGAAATGAACACATTTTTCTCCAAAACTATAACAGATGCAAGCTTGTCCTGTTTGGTGGAGATGATATTTAATAAAATAAGTAGAAATCCACTAAAAGTTTTGTTTGGTTATCTTGCAATCCCGAGATAATCGTCTCCATGCTCCAAATCCATTTTAAAGCCATTTTTAAGGCATTTCGCGCATACATGAAATGAACACATTTTTCTCCAAAACTATAACAGATGCAAGCTTGTCCTGTTTGGTGGAGATGATATTTAATAAAATAAGTAGAAATCCACTAAAAGTTTTGTTTGGTTATCTTGCAATCCCGAGATAATCGTCTCCATGCTCCAAATCCATTTTAAAGCCATTTCAAAGGCATTTTGCGCATACATGAAATGAACACATTTTTCTCCAAAACTATAACACATGCAAGCTTGTCCTGTTTGGTGGAGATGATATTTAATAAAATAAGTAGAAATCCACTAAAAGTTTTGTTTGGTTATCTTGCAATCCCGAGATAATCGTCTCCATGCTCCAAATCCATTTTAAAGCCATTTTTAAGGCATTTCGCGCATACATGAAATGAACACATTTTTCTCCAAAACTATAACAGATGCAAGCTTGTCCTGTTTGGTGGAGATGATATTTAATAAAATAAGTAGAAATCCACTAAAAGTTTTGTTTGGTTATCTTGCAATCCCGAGATAATCGTCTCCATGCTCCAAATCCATTTTAAAGCCATTTTTAAGGCATTTCGCGCATACATGAAATGAACACATTTTTCTCCAAAACTATAACAGATGCAAGCTTGTCCTGTTTGGTGGAGATGATATTTAATAAAATAAGTAGAAATCCACTAAAAGTTTTGTTTGGTTATCTTGCAATCCCGAGATAATCGTCTCCATGCTCCAAATCCATTTTAAAGCCATTTTTAAGGCATTTCGCGCATACATGAAATGAACACATTTTTCTCCAAAACTATAACAGATGCAAGCTTGTCCTGTTTGGTGGAGATGATATTTAATAAAATAAGTAGAAATCCACTAAAAGTTTTGTTTGGTTATCTTGCAATCCCGAGATAATCGTCTCCATGCTCCAAATCCATTTTAAAGCCATTTCAAAGGCATTTTGCGCATACATGAAATGAACACATTTTTCTCCAAAACTATAACACATGCAAGCTTGTCCTGTTTGGTGGAGATGATATTTAATAAAATAAGTAGAAATCCACTAAAAGTTTTGTTTGGTTATCTTGCAATCCCGAGATAATCGTCTCCATGCTCCAAATCCATTTTAAAGCCATTTTTAAGGCATTTCGCGCATACATGAAATGAACACATTTTTCTCCAAAACTATAACAGATGCAAGCTTGTCCTGTTTGGTGGAGATGATATTTAATAAAATAAGTAGAAATCCACTAAACGTTTTGTTTGGTTATCTTGCAATCCCGAGATAATCGTCTCCATGCTCCAAATCCATTTTAAAGCCATTTTTAAGGCATTTCGCGCATACATGAAATGAACACATTTTTCTCCAAAACTATAACAGATGCAAGCTTGTCCTGTTTGGTGGAGATGATATTTAATAAAATAAGTAGAAATCCACTAAAAGTTTTGTTTGGTTATCTTGCAATCCCGAGATAATCGTCTCCATGCTCCAAATCCATTTTAAAGCCATTTCAAAGGCATTTTGCGCATACATGAAATGAACACATTTTTCTCCAAAACTATAACACATGCAAGCTTGTCCTGTTTGGTGGAGATGATATTTAATAAAATAAGTAGAAATCCACTAAAAGTTTTGTTTGGTTATCTTGCAATCCCGAGATAATCGTCTCCATGCTCCAAATCCATTTTAAAGCCATTTTTAAGGCATTTCGCGCATACATGAAATGAACACATTTTTCTCCAAAACTATAACAGATGCAAGCTTGTCCTGTTTGGTGGAGATGATATTTAATAAAATAAGTAGAAATCCACTAAACGTTTTGTTTGGTTATCTTGCAATCCCGAGATAATCGTCTCCATGCTCCAAATCCATTTTAAAGCCATTTTTAAGGCATTTCGCGCATACATGAAATGAACACATTTTTCTCCAAAACTATAACAGATGCAAGCTTGTCCTGTTTGGTGGAGATGATATTTAATAAAATAAGTAGAAATCCACTAAAAGTTTTGTTTGGTTATATTGCAATCCCGAGATAATCGTCTCCATGCTCCAAATCCATTTTAAAGCCATTTTTAAGGCATTTCGCGCATACATGAAATGAACACATTTTTCTCCAAAACTATAACAGATGCAAGCTTGTCCTGTTTGGTGGAGATGATATTTAATAAAATAAGTAGAAATCCACTAAAAGTTTTGTTTGGTTATCTTGCAATCCCGAGATAATCGTCTCCATGCTCCAAATCCATTTTAAAGCCATTTTTAAGGCATTTCGCGCATACATGAAATGAACACATTTTTCTCCAAAACTATAACAGATGCAAGCTTGTCCTGTTTGGTGGAGATGATATTTAATAAAATAAGTAGAAATTTACTAAAAGTTTTGTTTGGTTATCTTGCAATCCCGAGATAATCGTCTCCATGCTCCAAATCCATTTTAAAGCAATTTTTAAGGCATTTCGCGCATACATGAAATGAACACATTTTTCTCCAAAACTATAACAGATGCAAGCTTGTCCTGTTTGGTGGAGATGATATTTAATAAAATAAGTAGAAATCCACTAAAAGTTTTGTTTGGTTATCTTGCAATCCCGAGATAATCGTCTCCATGCTCGAAATCCATTTTAAAGCCATTTTTAAGGCATTTCGCGCATACATGAAATGAACACATTTTTCTCCAAAACTATAACAGATGCAAGCTTGTCCTGTTTGGTGGAGATGATATTTAATAAAATAAGTAGAAATCCACTAAAAGTTTTGTTTGGTTATCTTGCAATCCCGAGATAATCGTCTCCATGCTCCAAATCCATTTTAAAGCCATTTTTAAGGCATTTCGCGCATACATGAAATGAACACATTTTTCTCCAAAACTATAACAGATGCAAGCTTGTCCTGTTTGGTGGAGATGATATTTAATAAAATAAGTAGAAATCCACTAAAAGTTTTGTTTGGTTATCTTGCAATCCCGAGATAATCGTCTCCATGCTCCAAATCCATTTTAAAGCCATTTCAAAGGCATTTTGCGCATACATGAAATGAACACATTTTTCTCCAAAACTATAACAGATGCAAGCTTGTCCTGTTTGGTGGAGATGATATTTAATAAAATAAGTAGAAATCCACTAAACGTTTTGTTTGGTTATCTTGCAATCCCGAGATAATCGTCTCCATGCTCCAAATCCATTTTAAAGCCATTTTTAAGGCATTTCGCGCATATATGAAATGAACACATTTTTCTCCAAAACTATAACAGATGCAAGCTTGTCCTGTTTGGTGGAGATGATATTTAATAAAATAAGTAGAAATCCACTAAAAGTTTTGTTTGGTTATATTGCAATCCCGAGATAATCGTCTCCATGCTCCAAATCCATTTTAAAGCCATTTTTAAGGCATTTCGCGCATACATGAAATGAACACATTTTTCTCCAAAACTATAACAGATGCAAGCTTGTCCTGTTTGGTGGAGATGATATTTAATAAAATAAGTAGAAATCCACTAAAAGTTTTGTTTGGTTATCTTGCAATCCCGAGATAATCGTCTCCATGCTCCAAATCCATTTTAAAGCCATTTTTAAGGCATTTCGCGCATACATGAAATGAACACATTTTTCTCCAAAACTATAACAGATGCAAGCTTGTCCTGTTTGGTGGAGATGATATTTAATAAAATAAGTAGAAATCCACTAAAAGTTTTGTTTGGTTATCTTGCAATCCCGAGATAATCGTCTCCATGCTCCAAATCCATTTTAAAGCCATTTTTAAGGCATTTCGCGCATACATGAAATGAACACATTTTTCTCCAAAACTATAACAGATGCAAGCTTGTCCTGTTTGGTGGAGATGATATTTAATAAAATAAGTAGAAATCCACTAAAAGTTTTGTTTGGTTATATTGCAATCCCGAGATAATCGTCTCCATGCTCCAAATCCATTTTAAAGCCATTTTTAAGGCATTTCGCGCATACATGAAATGAACACATTTTTCTCCAAAACTATAACAGATGCAAGCTTGTCCTGTTTGGTGGAGATGATATTTAATAAAATAAGTAGAAATCCACTAAAAGTTTTGTTTGGTTATCTTGCAATCCCGAGATAATCGTCTCCATGCTCCAAATCCATTTTAAAGCCATTTTTAAGGCATTTCGCGCATACATGAAATGAACACATTTTTCTCCAAAACTATAACAGATGCAAGCTTGTCCTGTTTGGTGGAGATGATATTTAATAAAATAAGTAGAAATCCACTAAAAGTTTTGTTTGGTTATCTTGCAATCCCGAGATAATCGTCTCCATGCTCCAAATCCATTTTAAAGCCATTTTTAAGGCATTTCGCGCATACATGAAATGAACACATTTTTCTCCAAAACTATAACAGATGCAAGCTTGTCCTGTTTGGTGGAGATGATATTTAATAAAATAAGTAGAAATCCACTAAAAGTTTTGTTTGGTTATCTTGCAATCCCGAGATAATCGTCTCCATGCTCCAAATCCATTTTAAAGCCATTTTTAAGGCATTTCGCGCATACATGAAATGAACACATTTTTCTCCAAAACTATAACAGATGCAAGCTTGTCCTGTTTGGTGGAGATGATATTTAATAAAATAAGTAGAAATCCACTAAAAGTTTTGTTTGGTTATCTTGCAATCCCGAGATAATCGTCTCCATGCTCCAAATCCATTTTAAAGCCATTTTTAAGGCATTTCGCGCATACATGAAATGAACACATTTTTCTCCAAAACTATAACAGATGCAAGCTTGTCCTGTTTGGTGGAGATAATATTTAATAAAATAAGTAGAAATCTACTAAAAGTTTTGTTTGTTTATATTGCCATCCTCAGATAATCGTCTCCATGCTCCAAATCCATTTTAAAGCCATTTCAAAGGCATTTTGCGCATACATGAAATGAACACATTTTTCTCCAAAACTATAACAGATGCAAGCTTGTCCTGTTTGGTGGAGATGATATTTAATAAAATAAGTAGAAATCCACTAAAGGTTTTGTTTGGTTATCTTGCAAACCCGAGATAATCGTCTCCATGCTCCAAATCCATTTTAAAGCCATTTTTAAGGCATTTCGCGCATACATGAAATGAACACATTTTTCTCCAAAACTATAACAGATGCAAGCTTGTCCTGTTTGGTGGAGATGATATTTAATAAAATAAGTAGAAATCCACTAAAAGTTTTGTTTGGTTATCTTGCAATCCCGAGATAATCGTCTCCATGCTCCAAATCCATTTTAAAGCCATTTTTAAGGCATTTCGCGCATACATGAAATGAACACATTTTTCTCCAAAACTATAACAGATGCAAGCTTGTCCTGTTTGGTGGAGATGATATTTAATAAAATAAGTAGAAATCCACTAAAAGTTTTGTTTGGTTATCTTGCAATCCCGAGATAATCGTCTCCATGCTCCAAATCCATTTTAAAGCCATTTCAAAGGCATTTTGCGCATACATGAAATGAACACATTTTTCTCCAAAACTATAACAGATGCAAGCTTGTCCTGTTTGGTGGAGATGATATTTAATAAAATAAGTAGAAATCCACTAAACGTTTTGTTTGGTTATCTTGCAATCCCGAGATAATCGTCTCCATGCTCCAAATCCATTTTAAAGCCATTTTTAAGGCATTTCGCGCATACATGAAATGAACACATTTTTCTCCAAAACTATAACAGATGCAAGCTTGTCCTGTTTGGTGGAGATGATATTTAATAAAATAAGTAGAAATCCACTAAAAGTTTTGTTTGGTTATATTGCAATCCCGAGATAATCGTCTCCATGCTCCAAATCCATTTTAAAGCCATTTTTAAGGCATTTCGCGCATACATGAAATGAACACATTTTTCTCCAAAACTATAACAGATGCAAGCTTGTCCTGTTTGGTGGAGATGATATTTAATAAAATAAGTAGAAATCCACTAAAAGTTTTGTTTGGTTATCTTGCAATCCCGAGATAATCGTCTCCATGCTCGAAATCCATTTTAAAGCCATTTTTAAGGCATTTCGCGCATACATGAAATGAACACATTTTTCTCCAAAACTATAACAGATGCAAGCTTGTCCTGTTTGGTGGAGATGATATTTAATAAAATAAGTAGAAATCCACTAAAAGTTTTGTTTGGTTATCTTGCAAACCCGAGATAATCGTCTCCATGCTCCAAATCCATTTTAAAGCCATTTTTAAGGCATTTCGCGCATACATGAAATGAACACATTTTTCTCCAAAACTATAACAGATGCAAGCTTGTCCTGTTTGGTGGAGATGATATTTAATAAAATAAGTAGAAATCCACTAAAAGTTTTGTTTGGTTATCTTGCAATCCCGAGATAATCGTCTCCATGCTCCAAATCCATTTTAAAGCCATTTTTAAGGCATTTCGCGCATACATGAAATGAACACATTTTTCTCCAAAACTATAACAGATGCAAGCTTGTCCTGTTTGGTGGAGATGATATTTAATAAAATAAGTAGAAATCCACTAAAAGTTTTGTTTGGTTATCTTGCAATCCCGAGATAATTGTCTCCATGCTCCAAATCCATTTTAAAGCCATTTCAAAGGCATTTTGCGCATACATGAAATGAACACATTTTTCTCCAAAACTATAACAGATGCAAGCTTGTCCTGTTTGGTGGAGATGATATTTAATAAATAAGTAGAAATCCACTAAACGTTTTGTTTGGTTATCTTGCAATCCCGAGATAATCGTCTCCATGCTCCAAATCCATTTTAAAGCCATTTTTAAGGCATTTCGCGCATACATGAAATGAACACATTTTTCTCCAAAACTATAACAGATGCAAGCTTGTCCTGTTTGGTGGAGATGATATTTAATAAAATAAGTAGAAATCCACTAAAAGTTTTGTTTGGTTATCTTGCAATCCCGAGATAATCGTCTCCATGCTCCAAATCCATTTTAAAGCCATTTTTAAGGCATTTCGCGCATACATGAAATGAACACATTTTTCTCCAAAACTATAACAGATGCAAGCTTGTCCTGTTTGGTGGAGATGATATTTAATAAAATAAGTAGAAATCCACTAAAAGTTTTGTTTGGTTATCTTGCAATCCCGAGATAATCGTCTCCATGCTCCAAATCCATTTTAAAGCCATTTTTAAGGCATTTCGCGCATACATGAAATGAACACATTTTTCTCCAAAACTATAACAGATGCAAGCTTGTCCTGTTTGGTGGAGATGATATTTAATAAAATAAGTAGAAATCCACTAAAAGTTTTGTTTGGTTATCTTGCAATCCCGAGATAATCGTCTCCATGCTCCAAATCCATTTTAAAGCCATTTTTAAGGCATTTCGCGCATACATGAAATGAACACATTTTTCTCCAAAACTATAACAGATGCAAGCTTGTCCTGTTTGGTGGAGATAATATTTAATAAAATAAGTAGAAATCTACTAAAAGTTTTGTTTGTTTATATTGCCATCCTCAGATAATCGTCTCCATGCTCCAAATCCATTTTAAAGCCATTTCAAAGGCATTTTGCGCATACATGAAATGAACACATTTTTCTCCAAAACTATAACACATGCAAGCTTGTCCTGTTTGGTGGAGATGATATTTAATAAAATAAGTAGAAATCCACTAAAAGTTTTGTTTGGTTATCTTGCAATCCCGAGATAATCGTCTCCATGCTCCAAATCCATTTTAAAGCCATTTTTAAGGCATTTCGCGCATACATGAAATGAACACATTTTTCTCCAAAACTATAACAGATGCAAGCTTGTCCTGTTTGGTGGAGATGATATTTAATAAAATAAGTAGAAATCCACTAAAAGTTTTGTTTGGTTATCTTGCAATCCCGAGATAATCGTCTCCATGCTCCAAATCCATTTTAAAGCCATTTTTAAGGCATTTCGCGCATACATGAAATGAACACATTTTTCTCCAAAACTATAACAGATGCAAGCTTGTCCTGTTTGGTGGAGATGATATTTAATAAAATAAGTAGAAATCCACTAAAAGTTTTGTTTGGTTATCTTGCAATCCCTAGATAATCGTCTCCATGCTCCAAATCCATTTTAAAGCCATTTTTAAGGCATTTCGCGCATACATGAAATGAACACATTTTTCTCCAAAACTATAACAGATGCAAGCTTGTCCTGTTTGGTGGAGATGATATTTAATAAAATAAGTAGAAATCCACTAAAAGTTTTGTTTGGTTATCTTGCAATCCCGAGATAATCGTCTCCATGCTCCAAATCCATTTTAAAGCCATTTTTAAGGCATTTCGCGCATACATGAAATGAACACATTTTTCTCCAAAACTATAACAGATGCAAGCTTGTCCTGTTTGGTGGAGATGATATTTAATAAAATAAGTAGAAATCCACTAAAAGTTTTGTTTGGTTATCTTGCAATCCCGAGATAATCGTCTCCATGCTCGAAATCCATTTTAAAGCCATTTTTAAGGCATTTCGCGCATACATGAAATGAACACATTTTTCTCCAAAACTATAACAGATGCAAGCTTGTCCTGTTTGGTGGAGATGATATTTAATAAAATAAGTAGAAATCCACTAAAAGTTTTGTTTGGTTATCTTGCAATCCCGAGATAATCGTCTCCATGCTCCAAATCCATTTTAAAGCCATTTTTAAGGCATTTCGCGCATACATGAAATGAACACATTTTTCTCCAAAACTATAACAGATGCAAGCTTGTCCTGTTTGGTGGAGATGATATTTAATAAAATAAGTAGAAATCCACTAAAAGTTTTGTTTGGTTATATTGCAATCCCGAGATAATCGTCTCCATGCTCCAAATCCATTTTAAAGCCATTTTTAAGGCATTTCGCGCATACATGAAATGAACACATTTTTCTCCAAAACTATAACAGATGCAAGCTTGTCCTATTTGGTGGAGATGATATTTAATAAAATAAGTAGAAATCCACTAAAAGTTTTGTTTGGTTATCTTGCAATCCCGAGATAATCGTCTCCATGCTCCAAATCCATTTTAAAGCCATTTTTAAGGCATTTCGCGCATACATGAAATGAACACATTTTTCTCCAAAACTATAACAGATGCAAGCTTGTCCTGTTTGGTGGAGATGATATTTAATAAAATAAGTAGAAATCCACTAAAAGTTTTGTTTGGTTATCTTGCAATCCCGAGATAATCGTCTCCATGCTCCAAATCCATTTTAAAGCCATTTTTAAGGCATTTCGCGCATACATGAAATGAACACATTTTTCTCCAAAACTATAACAGATGCAAGCTTGTCCTGTTTGGTGGAGATGATATTTAATAAAATAAGTAGAAATCCACTAAAAGTTTTGTTTGGTTATCTTGCAATCCCGAGATAATCGTCTCCATGCTCCAAATCCATTTTAAAGCCATTTTTAAGGCATTTCGCGCATACATGAAATGAACACATTTTTTTCCAAAACTATAACAGATGCAAGCTTGTCCTGTTTGGTGGAGATGATATTTAATAAAATAAGTAGAAATCCACTAAAAGTTTTGTTTGGTTATCTTGCAATCCCGAGATAATCGTCTCCATGCTCCAAATCCATTTTAAAGCCATTTTTAAGGCATTTCGCGCATACATGAAATGAACACATTTTTCTCCAAAACTATAACAGATGCAAGCTTGTCCTGTTTGGTGGAGATGATATTTAATAAAATAAGTAGAAATCCACTAAAAGTTTTGTTTGGTTATCTTGCAATCCCGAGATAATCGTCTCCATGCTCCAAATCCATTTTAAAGCCATTTTTAAGGCATTTCGCGCATACATGAAATGAACACATTTTTCTCCAAAACTATAACAGATGCAAGCTTGTCCTGTTTGGTGGAGATGATAATTAATAAAATAAGTAGAAATCCACTAAAAGTTTTGTTTGGTTATCTTGCAATCCCGAGATAATCGTCTCCATGCTCCAAATCCATTTTAAAGCCATTTTTAAGGCATTTCGCGCATACATGAAATGAACACATTTTTCTCCAAAACTATAACAGATGCAAGCTTGTCCTGTTTGGTGGAGATAATATTTAATAAAATAAGTAGAAATCTACTAAAAGTTTTGTTTGTTTATATTGCCATCCTGAGATAATCGTCTCCATGCTCCAAATCCATTTTAAAGCCATTTCAAAGGCATTTTGCGCATACATGAAATGAACACATTTTTCTCCAAAACTATAACACATGCAAGCTTGTCCTGTTTGGTGGAGATGATATTTAATAAAATAAGTAGAAATCCACTAAAAGTTTTGTTTGGTTATCTTGCAATCCCGAGATAATCGTCTCCATGCTCGAAATCCATTTTAAAGCCATTTTTAAGGCATTTCGCGCATACATGAAATGAACACATTTTTCTCCAAAACTATAACAGATGCAAGCTTGTCCTGTTTGGTGGAGATGATATTTAATAAAATAAGTAGAAATCCACTAAAAGTTTTGTTTGGTTATCTTGCAAACCCGAGATAATCGTCTCCATGCTCCAAATCCATTTTAAAGCCATTTTTAAGGCATTTCGCGCATACATGAAATGAACACATTTTTCTCCAAAACTATAACAGATGCAAGCTTGTCCTGTTTGGTGGAGATGATATTTAATAAAATAAGTAGAAATCCACTAAAAGTTTTGTTTGGTTATCTTGCAATCCCGAGATAATCGTCTCCATGCTCCAAATCCATTTTAAAGCCATTTTTAAGGCATTTCGCGCATACATGAAATGAACACATTTTTCTCCAAAACTATAACAGATGCAAGCTTGTCCTGTTTGGTGGAGATGATATTTAATAAAATAAGTAGAAATCCACTAAAAGTTTTGTTTGGTTATCTTGCAATCCCGAGATAATTGTCTCCATGCTCCAAATCCATTTTAAAGCCATTTCAAAGGCATTTTGCGCATACATGAAATGAACACATTTTTCTCCAAAACTATAACAGATGCAAGCTTGTCCTGTTTGGTGGAGATGATATTTAATAAATAAGTAGAAATCCACTAAACGTTTTGTTTGGTTATCTTGCAATCCCGAGATAATCGTCTCCATGCTCCAAATCCATTTTAAAGCCATTTTTAAGGCATTTCGCGCATACATGAAATGAACACATTTTTCTCCAAAACTATAACAGATGCAAGCTTGTCCTGTTTGGTGGAGATGATATTTAATAAAATAAGTAGAAATCCACTAAAAGTTTTGTTTGGTTATCTTGCAATCCCGAGATAATCGTCTCCATGCTCCAAATCCATTTTAAAGCCATTTTTAAGGCATTTCGCGCATACATGAAATGAACACATTTTTCTCCAAAACTATAACAGATGCAAGCTTGTCCTGTTTGGTGGAGATGATATTTAATAAAATAAGTAGAAATCCACTAAAAGTTTTGTTTGGTTATCTTGCAATCCCGAGATAATCGTCTCCATGCTCCAAATCCATTTTAAAGCCATTTTTAAGGCATTTCGCGCATACATGAAATGAACACATTTTTCTCCAAAACTATAACAGATGCAAGCTTGTCCTGTTTGGTGGAGATGATATTTAATAAAATAAGTAGAAATCCACTAAAAGTTTTGTTTGGTTATCTTGCAATCCCGAGATAATCGTCTCCATGCTCCAAATCCATTTTAAAGCCATTTTTAAGGCATTTCGCGCATACATGAAATGAACACATTTTTCTCCAAAACTATAACAGATGCAAGCTTGTCCTGTTTGGTGGAGATAATATTTAATAAAATAAGTAGAAATCTACTAAAAGTTTTGTTTGTTTATATTGCCATCCTCAGATAATCGTCTCCATGCTCCAAATCCATTTTAAAGCCATTTCAAAGGCATTTTGCGCATACATGAAATGAACACATTTTTCTCCAAAACTATAACACATGCAAGCTTGTCCTGTTTGGTGGAGATGATATTTAATAAAATAAGTAGAAATCCACTAAAAGTTTTGTTTGGTTATCTTGCAATCCCGAGATAATCGTCTCCATGCTCCAAATCCATTTTAAAGCCATTTTTAAGGCATTTCGCGCATACATGAAATGAACACATTTTTCTCCAAAACTATAACAGATGCAAGCTTGTCCTGTTTGGTGGAGATGATATTTAATAAAATAAGTAGAAATCCACTAAAAGTTTTGTTTGGTTATCTTGCAATCCCGAGATAATCGTCTCCATGCTCCAAATCCATTTTAAAGCCATTTTTAAGGCATTTCGCGCATACATGAAATGAACACATTTTTCTCCAAAACTATAACAGATGCAAGCTTGTCCTGTTTGGTGGAGATGATATTTAATAAAATAAGTAGAAATCCACTAAAAGTTTTGTTTGGTTATCTTGCAATCCCTAGATAATCGTCTCCATGCTCCAAATCCATTTTAAAGCCATTTTTAAGGCATTTCGCGCATACATGAAATGAACACATTTTTCTCCAAAACTATAACAGATGCAAGCTTGTCCTGTTTGGTGGAGATGATATTTAATAAAATAAGTAGAAATCCACTAAAAGTTTTGTTTGGTTATCTTGCAATCCCGAGATAATCGTCTCCATGCTCCAAATCCATTTTAAAGCCATTTTTAAGGCATTTCGCGCATACATGAAATGAACACATTTTTCTCCAAAACTATAACAGATGCAAGCTTGTCCTGTTTGGTGGAGATGATATTTAATAAAATAAGTAGAAATCCACTAAAAGTTTTGTTTGGTTATCTTGCAATCCCGAGATAATCGTCTCCATGCTCGAAATCCATTTTAAAGCCATTTTTAAGGCATTTCGCGCATACATGAAATGAACACATTTTTCTCCAAAACTATAACAGATGCAAGCTTGTCCTGTTTGGTGGAGATGATATTTAATAAAATAAGTAGAAATCCACTAAAAGTTTTGTTTGGTTATCTTGCAGTCCCGAGATAATCGTCTCCATGCTCCAAATCCATTTTAAAGCCATTTTTAAGGCATTTCGCGCATACATGAAATGAACACATTTTTCTCCAAAACTATAACAGATGCAAGCTTGTCCTGTTTGGTGGAGATGATATTTAATAAAATAAGTAGAAATCCACTAAAAGTTTTGTTTGGTTATATTGCAATCCCGAGATAATCGTCTCCATGCTCCAAATCCATTTTAAAGCCATTTTTAAGGCATTTCGCGCATACATGAAATGAACACATTTTTCTCCAAAACTATAACAGATGCAAGCTTGTCCTATTTGGTGGAGATGATATTTAATAAAATAAGTAGAAATCCACTAAAAGTTTTGTTTGGTTATCTTGCAATCCCGAGATAATCGTCTCCATGCTCCAAATCCATTTTAAAGCCATTTTTAAGGCATTTCGCGCATACATGAAATGAACACATTTTTCTCCAAAACTATAACAGATGCAAGCTTGTCCTGTTTGGTGGAGATGATATTTAATAAAATAAGTAGAAATCCACTAAAAGTTTTGTTTGGTTATCTTGCAATCCCGAGATAATCGTCTCCATGCTCCAAATCCATTTTAAAGCCATTTTTAAGGCATTTCGCGCATACATGAAATGAACACATTTTTCTCCAAAACTATAACAGATGCAAGCTTGTCCTGTTTGGTGGAGATGATATTTAATAAAATAAGTAGAAATCCACTAAAAGTTTTGTTTGGTTATCTTGCAATCCCGAGATAATCGTCTCCATGCTCCAAATCCATTTTAAAGCCATTTTTAAGGCATTTCGCGCATACATGAAATGAACACATTTTTTTCCAAAACTATAACAGATGCAAGCTTGTCCTGTTTGGTGGAGATGATATTTAATAAAATAAGTAGAAATCCACTAAAAGTTTTGTTTGGTTATCTTGCAATCCCGAGATAATCGTCTCCATGCTCCAAATCCATTTTAAAGCCATTTTTAAGGCATTTCGCGCATACATGAAATGAACACATTTTTCTCCAAAACTATAACAGATGCAAGCTTGTCCTGTTTGGTGGAGATGATATTTAATAAAATAAGTAGAAATCCACTAAAAGTTTTGTTTGGTTATCTTGCAATCCCGAGATAATCGTCTCCATGCTCCAAATCCATTTTAAAGCCATTTTTAAGGCATTTCGCGCATACATGAAATGAACACATTTTTCTCCAAAACTATAACAGATGCAAGCTTGTCCTGTTTGGTGGAGATGATAATTAATAAAATAAGTAGAAATCCACTAAAAGTTTTGTTTGGTTATCTTGCAATCCCGAGATAATCGTCTCCATGCTCCAAATCCATTTTAAAGCCATTTTTAAGGCATTTCGCGCATACATGAAATGAACACATTTTTCTCCAAAACTATAACAGATGCAAGCTTGTCCTGTTTGGTGGAGATAATATTTAATAAAATAAGTAGAAATCTACTAAAAGTTTTGTTTGTTTATATTGCCATCCTGAGATAATCGTCTCCATGCTCCAAATCCATTTTAAAGCCATTTCAAAGGCATTTTGCGCATACATGAAATGAACACATTTTTCTCCAAAACTATAACACATGCAAGCTTGTCCTGTTTGGTGGAGATGATATTTAATAAAATAAGTAGAAATCCACTAAAAGTTTTGTTTGGTTATCTTGCAATCCCGAGATAATCGTCTCCATGCTCCAAATCCATTTTAAAGCCATTTTTAAGGCATTTCGCGCATACATGAAATGAACACATTTTTCTCCAAAACTATAACAGATGCAAGCTTGTCCTGTTTGGTGGAGATGATATTTAATAAAATATGTAGAAATCCACTAAAAGTTTTGTTTGGTTATCTTGCAATCCCGAGATAATCGTCTCCATGCTCCAAATCCATTTTAAAGCCATTTTTAAGGCATTTCGCGCATACATGAAATGAACACATTTTTCTCCAAAACTATAACAGATGCAAGCTTGTCCTGTTTGGTGGAGATGATATTTAATAAAATAAGTAGAAATCCACTAAAAGTTTTGTTTGGTTATCTTGCAATCCCGAGATAATCGTCTCCATGCTCCAAATCCATTTTAAAGCCATTTTTAAGGCATTTCGCGCATACATGAAATGAACACATTTTTCTCCAAAACTATAACAGATGCAAGGCTTGTCCTGTTTGGTGGAGATGATATTTAATAAAATAAGTAGAAATCCACTAAAAGTTTTGTTTGGTTATCTTGCAATCCCGAGATAATCGTCTCCATGCTCCAAATCCATTTTAAAGCCATTTTTAAGGCATTTCGCGCATACATGAAATGAACACATTTTTCTCCAAAACTATAACAGATGCAAGCTTGTCCTGTTTGGTGGAGATGATATTTAATAAAATAAGTAGAAATCCACTAAAAGTTTTGTTTGGTTATATTGCAATCCCGAGATAATCGTCTCCATGCTCCAAATCCATTTTAAAGCCATTTTTAAGGCATTTCGCGCATACATGAAATGAACACATTTTTCTCCAAAACTATAACAGATGCAAGCTTGTCCTATTTGGTGGAGATGATATTTAATAAAATAAGTAGAAATCCACTAAACGTTTTGTTTGGTTATCTTGCAATCCCGAGATAATCGTCTCCATGCTCCAAATCCATTTTAAAGCCATTTTTAAGGCATTTCGCGCATACATGAAATGAACACATTTTTCTCCAAAACTATAACAGATGCAAGCTTGTCCTGTTTGGTGGAGATGATATTTAATAAAATAAGTAGAAATCCACTAAAAGTTTTGTTTGGTTATCTTGCAATCCCGAGATAATCGTCTCCATGCTCCAAATCCATTTTAAAGCCATTTTTAAGGCATTTCGCGCATACATGAAATGAACACATTTTTCTCCAAAACTATAACAGATGCAAGCTTGTCCTGTTTGGTGGAGATGATATTTAATAAAATAAGTAGAAATCCACTAAAAGTTTTGTTTGGTTATCTTGCAATCCCGAGATAATCGTCTCCATGCTCCAAATCCATTTTAAAGCCATTTTTAAGGCATTTCGCGCATACATGAAATGAACACATTTTTCTCCAAAACTATAACAGATGCAAGCTTGTCCTGTTTGGTGGAGATAATATTTAATAAAATAAGTAGAAATCTACTAAAAGTTTCGTTTCTTTATATTGCCATCCTGAGATAATCGTCTCCATGCTCCAAATCCATTTTAAAGCCATTTCAAAGGCATTTTGCGCATACATGAAATGAACACATTTTTCTCCAAAACTATAACACATGCAAGCTTGTCCTGTTTGGTGGAGATGATATTTAATAAAATAAGTAGAAATCCACTAAAAGTTTTGTTTGGTTATCTTGCAATCCCGAGATAATCGTCTCCATGCTCCAAATCCATTTTAAAGCCATTTTTAAGGCATTTCGCGCATACATGAAATGAACACATTTTTCTCCAAAACTATAACAGATGCAAGCTTGTCCTGTTTGGTGGAGATGATATTTAATAAAATAAGTAGAAATCCACTAAAAGTTTTGTTTGGTTATCTTGCAATCCCGAGATAATCGTCTCCATGCTCCAAATCCATTTTAAAGCCATTTTTAAGGCATTTCGCGCATACATGAAATGAACACATTTTTCTCCAAAACTATAACAGATGCAAGCTTGTCCTGTTTGGTGGAGATGATATTTAATAAAATAAGTAGAAATCCACTAAAAGTTTTGTTTGGTTATCTTGCAATCCCGAGATAATCGTCTCCATGCTCCAAATCCATTTTAAAGCCATTTTTAAGGCATTTCGCGCATACATGAAATGAACACATTTTTCTCCAAAACTATAACAGATGCAAGCTTGTCCTGTTTGGTGGAGATAATATTTAATAAAATAAGTAGAAATCTACTAAAAGTTTCGTTTGTTTATATTGCCATCCTGAGATAATCGTCTCCATGCTCCAAATCCATTTTAAAGCCATTTTTAAGGCATTTCGCGCATACATGAAATGAACACATTTTTCTCCAAAACTATAACAGATGCAAGCTTGTCCTGTTTGGTGGAGATGATATTTAATAAAATAAGTAGAAATCCACTAAAAGTTTTGTTTGGTTATCTTGCAATCCCGAGATAATCGTCTCCATGCTCCAAATCCATTTTAAAGCCATTTTTAAGGCATTTCGCGCATACATGAAATGAACACATTTTTCTCCAAAACTATAACAGATGCAAGCTTGTCCTGTTTGGTGGAGATGATATTTAATAAAATAAGTAGAAATCCACTAAAAGTTTTGTTTGGTTATCTTGCAATCCCGAGATAATCGTCTCCATGCACCAAATCCATTTTAAAGCCATTTTTAAGGCATTTCGCGCATACATGAAATGAACACATTTTTCTCCAAAACTATAACAGATGCAAGCTTGTCCTGTTTGGTGGAGATAATATTTAATAAAATAAGTAGAAATCTACTAAAAGTTTCGTTTGTTTATATTGCCATCCTGAGATAATCGTCTCCATGCTCCAAATCCATTTTAAAGCCATTTCAAAGGCATTTTGCGCATACATGAAATGAACACATTTTTCTCCAAAACTATAACACATGCAAGCTTGTCCTGTTTGGTGGAGATGATATTTAATAAAATAAGTAGAAATCCACTAAAAGTTTTGTTTGGTTATCTTGCAATCCCGAGATAATCGTCTCCATGCTCCAAATCCATTTTAAAGCCATTTTTAAGGCATTTCGCGCATACATGAAATGAACACATTTTTCTCCAAAACTATAACAGATGCAAGCTTGTCCTGTTTGGTGGAGATGATATTTAATAAAATAAGTAGAAATCCACTAAACGTTTTGTTTGGTTATCTTGCAATCCCGAGATAATCGTCTCCATGCTCCAAATCCATTTTAAAGCCATTTTTAAGGCATTTCGCGCATACATGAAATGAACACATTTTTCTCCAAAACTATAACAGATGCAAGCTTGTCCTGTTTGGTGGAGATGATATTTAATAAAATAAGTAGAAATCCACTAAAAGTTTTGTTTGGTTATCTTGCAATCCCGAGATAATCGTCTCCATGCTCCAAATCCATTTTAAAGCCATTTTTAAGGCATTTCGCGCATACATGAAACGAACACATTTTTCTCCAAAACTATAACAGATGCAAGCTTGTCCTGTTTGGTGGAGATGATATTTAATAAAATAAATAGAAATCCACTAAAAGTTTTGTTTGGTTATCTTGCAATCCCGAGATAATCGTCTCCATGCTCCAAATCCATTTTAAAGCCATTTCAAAGGCATTTTGCGCATACATGAAATTAACACATTTTTCTCCAAAACTATAACACATGCAAGCTTGTCCTGTTTGGTGGAGATGATATTTAATAAAATAAGTAGAAATCCACTAAAAGTTTTGTTTAGTTATCTTGCAATCCCGAGATAATCGTCTCCATGCTCCAAATCCATTTTAAAGCCATTTTTAAGGCATTTCGCGCATACATGAAATGAACACATTTTTCTCCAAAACTATAACAGATGCAAGCTTGTCCTGTTTGGTGGAGATGATATTTAATAAAATAAGTAGAAATCCACTAAACGTTTTGTTTGGTTTTCTTGCAATCCCGAGATAATCGTCTCCATGCTCCAAATCCATTTTAAAGCCATTTTTAAGGCATTTCGCGCATACATGAAATGAACACATTTTTCTCCAAAACTATAACAGATGCAAGCTTGTCCTGTTTGGTGGAGATGATATTTAATAAAATAAGTAGAAATCCACTAAAAGTTTTGTTTGGTTATATTGCAATCCCGAGATAATCGTCTCCATGCTCCAAATCCATTTTAAAGCCATTTTTAAGGCATTTCGCGCATACATGAAATGAACACATTTTTCTCCAAAACTATAACAGATGCAAGCTTGTCCTGTTTGGTGGAGATGATATTTAATAAAATAAGTAGAAATCCACTAAAAGTTTTGTTTGGTTATCTTGCAATCCCGAGATAATCGTCTCCATGCTCCAAATCCATTTTAAAGCCATTTTTAAGGCATTTCGCGCATACATGAAATGAACACATTTTTCTCCAAAACTATAACAGATGCAAGCTTGTCCTGTTTGGTGGAGATGATATTTAATAAAATAAGTAGAAATCCACTAAAAGTTTTGTTTGGTTATCTTGCAATCCCGAGATAATCGTCTCCATGCTCCAAATCCATTTTAAAGCCATTTTTAAGGCATTTCGCGCATACATGAAATGAACACATTTTTCTCCAAAACTATAACAGATGCAAGCTTGTCCTGTTTGGTGGAGATGATATTTAATAAAATAAGTAGAAATCCACTAAAAGTTTTGTTTGGTTATCTTGCAATCCCGAGATAATCGTCTCCATGCTCCAAATCCATTCTAAAGCCATTTTTAAGGCATTTCGCGCATACATGAAATGAACACATTTTTCTCCAAAACTATAACAGATGCAAGCTTGTCCTGTTTGGTGGAGATGATATTTAATAAAATAAGTAGAAATCCACTAAAAGTTTTGTTTGGTTATATTGCAATCCCGAGATAATCGTCTCCATGCTCCAAATCCATTGTAAAGCCATTTTTAAGGCATTTCGCGCATACATGAAATGAACACATTTTTCTCCAAAACTATAACAGATGCAAGCTTGTCCTGTTTGGTGGAGATGATATTTAATAAAATAAGTAGAAATCCACTAAAAGTTTTGTTTGGTTATCTTGCAATCCCGAGATAATCGTCTCCATGCTCCAAATCCATTTTAAAGCAATTTTTAAGGCATTTCGCGCATACATGAAATGAACACATTTTTCTCCAAAACTATAACAGATGCAAGCTTGTCCTGTTTGGTGGAGATGATATTTAATAAAATAAGTAGAAATCCACTAAAAGTTTTGTTTGGTTATCTTGCAATCCCGAGATAATCGTCTCCATGCTCGAAATCCATTTTAAAGCCATTTTTAAGGCATTTCGCGCATACATGAAATGAACACATTTTTCTCCAAAACTATAACAGATGCAAGCTTGTCCTGTTTGGTGGAGATGATATTTAATAAAATAAGTAGAAATCCACTAAAAGTTTTGTTTGGTTATCTTGCAATCCCGAGATAATCGTCTCCATGCTCCAAATCCATTTTAAAGCCATTTTTAAGGCATTTCGCGCATACATGAAATGAACACATTTTTCTCCAAAACTATAACAGATGCAAGCTTGTCCTGTTTGGTGGAGATGATATTTAATAAAATAAGTAGAAATCCACTAAAAGTTTTGTTTGGTTATCTTGCAATCCCGAGATAATCGTCTCCATGCTCCAAATCCATTTTAAAGCCATTTTTAAGGCATTTCGCGCATACATGAAATGAACACATTTTTCTCCAAAACTATAACAGATGCAAGCTTGTCCTGTTTGGTGGAGATGATATTTAATAAAATAAGTAGAAATCCACTAAAAGTTTTGTTTGGTTATCTTGCAATCCCGAGATAATCGTCTCCATGCTCCAAATCCATTTTAAAGCCATTTTTAAGGCATTTCGCGCATACATGAAATGAACACATTTTTCTCCAAAACTATAACAGATGCAAGCTTGTCCTGTTTGGTGGAGATGATATTTAATAAAATAAGTAGAAATCCACTAAAAGTTTTGTTTGGTTATCTTGCAATCCCGAGATAATCGTCTCCATGCTCCAAATCCATTTTAAAGCAATTTTTAAGGCATTTCGCGCATACATGAAATGAACACATTTTTCTCCAAAACTATAACAGATGCAAGCTTGTCCTGTTTGGTGGAGATGATATTTAATAAAATAAGTAGAAATCCACTAAAAGTTTTGTTTGGTTATCTTGCAATCCCGAGATAATCGTCTCCATGCTCGAAATCCATTTTAAAGCCATTTTTAAGGCATTTCGCGCATACATGAAATGAACACATTTTTCTCCAAAACTATAACAGATGCAAGCTTGTCCTGTTTGGTGGAGATGATATTTAATAAAATAAGTAGAAATCCACTAAAAGTTTTGTTTGGTTATCTTGCAATCCCGAGATAATCGTCTCCATGCTCCAAATCCATTTTAAAGCCATTTTTAAGGCATTTCGCGCATACATGAAATGAACACATTTTTCTCCAAAACTATAACAGATGCAAGCTTGTCCTGTTTGGTGGAGATGATATTTAATAAAATAAGTAGAAATCCACTAAAAGTTTTGTTTGGTTATCTTGCAATCCCGAGATAATCGTCTCCATGCTCCAAATCCATTTTAAAGCCATTTTTAAGGCATTTCGCGCATACATGAAATGAACACATTTTTCTCCAAAACTATAACAGATGCAAGCTTGTCCTGTTTGGTGGAGATGATATTTAATAAAATAAGTAGAAATCCACTAAAAGTTTTGTTTGGTTATCTTGCAATCCCGAGATAATCGTCTCCATGCTCCAAATCCATTTTAAAGCCATTTTTAAGGCATTTCGCGCATACATGAAATGAACACATTTTTCTCCAAAACTATAACAGATGCAAGCTTGTCCTGTTTGGTGGAGATGATATTTAATAAAATAAGTAGAAATCCACTAAAAGTTTTGTTTGGTTATATTGCAATCCCGAGATAATCGTCTCCATGCTCCAAATCCATTTTAAAGCCATTTTTAAGGCATTTCGCGCATACATGAAATGAACACATTTTTCTCCAAAACTATAACAGATGCAAGCTTGTCCTATTTGGTGGAGATGATATTTAATAAAATAAGTAGAAATCCACTAAAAGTTTTGTTTGGTTATCTTGCAATCCCGAGATAATCGTCTCCATGCTCCAAATCCATTTTAAAGCCATTTTTAAGGCATTTCGCGCATACATGAAATGAACACATTTTTCTCCAAAACTATAACAGATGCAAGCTTGTCCTGTTTGGTGGAGATGATATTTAATAAAATAAGTAGAAATCCACTAAAAGTTTTGTTTGGTTATCTTGCAATCCCGAGATAATCGTCTCCATGCTCCAAATCCATTTTAAAGCCATTTTTAAGGCATTTCGCGCATACATGAAATGAACACATTTTTCTCCAAAACTATAACAGATGCAAGCTTGTCCTATTTGGTGGAGATGATATTTAATAAAATAAGTAGAAATCCACTAAAAGTTTTGTTTGGTTATCTTGCAATCCCGAGATAATCGTCTCCATGCTCCAAATCCATTTTAAAGCCATTTTTAAGGCATTTCGCGCATACATGAAATGAACACATTTTTCTCCAAAACTATAACAGATGCAAGCTTGTCCTGTTTGGTGGAGATGATATTTAATAAAATAAGTAGAAATCCACTAAACGTTTTGTTTGGTTATCTTGCAATCCCGAGATAATCGTCTCCATGCTCCAAATCCATTTTAAAGCCATTTTTAAGGCATTTCGCGCATACATGAAATGAACACATTTTTCTCCAAAACTATAACAGATGCAAGCTTGTCCTGTTTGGTGGAGATAATATTTAATAAAATAAGAAGAAATCTACTAAAAGTTTCGTTTGTTTATATTGCCATCCTGAGATAATCGTCTCCATGCTCCAAATCCATTTTAAAGCCATTTCAAAGGCATTTTGCGCATACATGAAATGAACACATTTTTCTCCAAAACTATAACACATGCAAGCTTGTCCTGTTTGGTGGAGATGATATTTAATAAAATAAGTAGAAATCCACTAAAAGTTTTGTTTGGTTATCTTGCAATCCCGAGATAATCGTCTCCATGCTCCAAATCAATTTTAAAGCCATTTTTAAGGCATTTCGCGCATACATGAAATGAACACATTTTTCTCCAAAACTATAACAGATGCAAGCTTGTCCTGTTTGGTGGAGATAATATTTAATAAAATAAGTAGAAATCTACTAAAAGTTTCGTTTGTTTATATTGCCATCCTGAGATAATCGTCTCCATGCTCCAAATCCATTTTAAAGCCATTTCAAAGACATTTTGCGCATACATGAAATGAACACATTTTTCTCCAAAACTATAACACATGCAAGCTTGTCCTGTTTGGTGGAGATGATATTTAATAAAATAAGTAGAAATCCACTAAAAGTTTTGTTTGGTTATCTTGCAATCCCGAGATAATCGTCTCCATGCTCCAAATCCATTTTAAAGCCATTTTTAAGGCATTTCGCGCATACATGAAATGAACACATTTTTCTCCAAAACTATAACAGATGCAAGCTTGTCATGTTTGGTGGAGATGATATTTAATAAAATAAGTAGAAATCCACTAAAAGTTTTGTTTGGTTATCTTGCAATCCCGAGATAATCGTCTCCATGCTCCAAATCCATTTTAAAGCCATTTTTAAGGCATTTCGCGCATACATGAAATGAACACATTTTTCTCCAAAACTATAACAGATGCAAGCTTGTCCTGTTTGGTGGAGATAATATTTAATAAAATAAGTAGAAATCTACTAAAAGTTTCGTTTGTTTATATTGCCATCCTGAGATAATCGTCTCCATGCTCCAAATCCATTTTAAAGCCATTTCAAAGGCATTTTGCGCATACATGAAATGAACACATTTTTCTCCAAAACTATAACACATGCAAGCTTGTCCTGTTTGGTGGAGATGATATTTAATAAAATAAGTAGAAATCCACTAAAAGTTTTGTTTGGTTATCTTGCAATCCCGAGATAATCGTCTCCATGCTCCAAATCCATTTTAAAGCCATTTTTAAGGCATTTCGCGCATACATGAAATGAACACATTTTTCTCCAAAACTATAACAGATGCAAGCTTGTCCTGTTTGGTGGAGATAATATTTAATAAAATAAGTAGAAATCTACTAAAAGTTTCGTTTGTTTATATTGCCATCCTGAGATAATCGTCTCCATGCTCCAAATCCGTTTTAAAGCCATTTCAAAGGCATTTTGCGCATACATGAAATGAACACATTTTTCTCCAAAACTATAACACATGCAAGCTTGTCCTGTTTGGTGGAGATGATATTTAATAAAATAAGTAGAAATCCACTAAAAGTTTTGTTTGGTTATCTTGCAATCCCGAGATAATCGTCTCCATGCTCCAAATCCATTTTAAAGCCATTTTTAAGGCATTTCGCGCATACATGAAATGAACACATTTTTCTCCAAAACTATAACAGATGCAAGCTTGTCCTGTTTGGTGGAGATGATATTTAATAAAATAAGTAGAAATCCACTAAAAGTTTTGTTTGGTTATCTTGCAATCCCGAGATAATCGTCTCCATGCTCCAAATCCATTTTAAAGCCATTTTTAAGGCATTTCGCGCATACATGAAATGAACACATTTTTCTCCAAAACTATAACAGATGCAAGCTTGTCCTGTTTGGTGGAGATAATATTTAATAAAATAAGTAGAAATCTACTAAAAGTTTCGTTTGTTTATATTGCCATCCTGAGATAATCGTCTCCATGCTCCAAATCCATTTTAAAGCCATTTCAAAGGCATTTTGCGCATACATGAAATGAACACATTTTTCTCCAAAACTATAACACATGCAAGCTTGTCCTGTTTGGTGGAGATGATATTTAATAAAATAAGTAGAAATCCACTAAAAGTTTTGTTTGGTTATCTTGCAATCCCGAGATAATCGTCTCCATGCTCCAAATCCATTTTAAAGCCATTTTTAAGGCATTTCGCGCATACATGAAATGAACACATTTTTCTCCAAAACTATAACAGATGCAAGCTTGTCCTGTTTGGTGGAAATGATATTTAATAAATAAGTAGAAATCCACTAAAAGTTTTGTTTGGTTATCTTGCAATCCCGAGATAATCGTCTCCATGCTCCAAATCCATTTTAAAGCCATTTTTAAGGCATTTCGCGCATACATGAAATGAACACATTTTTCTCCAAAACTATAACAGATGCAAGCTTGTCCTGTTTGGTGGAGATGATATTTAATAAAATAAGTAGAAATCCACTAAACGTTTTGTTTGGTTATCTTGCAATCCCGAGATAATCGTCTCCATGCTCCAAATCCATTTTAAAGCCATTTTTAAGGCATTTCGCGCATACATGAAATGAACACATTTTTCTCCAAAACTATAACAGATGCAAGCTTGTCCTGTTTGGTGGAGATGATATTTAATAAAATAAGTAGAAATCCACTAAAAGTTTTGTTTGGTTATATTGCAATCCCGAGATAATCGTCTCCATGCTCCAAATCCATTTTAAAGCCATTTTTAAGGCATTTCGCGCATACATGAAATGAACACATTTTTCTCCAAAACTATAACAGATGCAAGCTTGTCCTGTTTGGTGGAGATGATATTTAATAAAATAAGTAGAAATCCACTAAAAGTTTTGTTTGGTTATCTTGCAATCCCGAGATAATCGTCTCCATGCTCCAAATCCATTTTAAAGCCATTTTTAAGGCATTTCGCGCATACATGAAATGAACACATTTTTCTCCAAAACTATAACAGATGCAAGCTTGTCCTGTTTGGTGGAGATGATATTTAATAAAATAAGTAGAAATCCACTAAAAGTTTTGTTTGGTTATCTTGCAATCCCGAGATAATCGTCTCCATGCTCCAAATCCATTTTAAAGCCATTTTTAAGGCATTTCGCGCATACATGAAATGAACACATTTTTCTCCAAAACTATAACAGATGCAAGCTTGTCCTGTTTGGTGGAGATGATATTTAATAAAATAAGTAGAAATCCACTAAAAGTTTTGTTTGGTTATCTTGCAATCCCGAGATAATCGTCTCCATGCTCCAAATCCATTCTAAAGCCATTTTTAAGGCATTTCGCGCATACATGAAATGAACACATTTTTCTCCAAAACTATAACAGATGCAAGCTTGTCCTGTTTGGTGGAGATGATATTTAATAAAATAAGTAGAAATCCACTAAAAGTTTTGTTTGGTTATATTGCAATCCCGAGATAATCGTCTCCATGCTCCAAATCCATTGTAAAGCCATTTTTAAGGCATTTCGCGCATACATGAAATGAACACATTTTTCTCCAAAACTATAACAGATGCAAGCTTGTCCTGTTTGGTGGAGATGATATTTAATAAAATAAGTAGAAATCCACTAAAAGTTTTGTTTGGTTATCTTGCAATCCCGAGATAATCGTCTCCATGCTCCAAATCCATTTTAAAGCAATTTTTAAGGCATTTCGCGCATACATGAAATGAACACATTTTTCTCCAAAACTATAACAGATGCAAGCTTGTCCTGTTTGGTGGAGATGATATTTAATAAAATAAGTAGAAATCCACTAAAAGTTTTGTTTGGTTATCTTGCAATCCCGAGATAATCGTCTCCATGCTCGAAATCCATTTTAAAGCCATTTTTAAGGCATTTCGCGCATACATGAAATGAACACATTTTTCTCCAAAACTATAACAGATGCAAGCTTGTCCTGTTTGGTGGAGATGATATTTAATAAAATAAGTAGAAATCCACTAAAAGTTTTGTTTGGTTATCTTGCAATCCCGAGATAATCGTCTCCATGCTCCAAATCCATTTTAAAGCCATTTTTAAGGCATTTCGCGCATACATGAAATGAACACATTTTTCTCCAAAACTATAACAGATGCAAGCTTGTCCTGTTTGGTGGAGATGATATTTAATAAAATAAGTAGAAATCCACTAAAAGTTTTGTTTGGTTATCTTGCAATCCCGAGATAATCGTCTCCATGCTCCAAATCCATTTTAAAGCCATTTTTAAGGCATTTCGCGCATACATGAAATGAACACATTTTTCTCCAAAACTATAACAGATGCAAGCTTGTCCTGTTTGGTGGAGATGATATTTAATAAAATAAGTAGAAATCCACTAAAAGTTT
Source organism: Anomaloglossus baeobatrachus (assembly GCF_048569485.1). Taxonomy (NCBI): domain Eukaryota; kingdom Metazoa; phylum Chordata; class Amphibia; order Anura; family Aromobatidae; genus Anomaloglossus; species Anomaloglossus baeobatrachus. The sequence goes on along the minus strand of NW_027442092.1, from coordinate 28,937 downwards.
TGTTTGGTTATCTTGCAATCCCGAGATAATCGTCTCCATGCTCCAAATCCATTTTAAAGCCATTTTTAAGGCATTTCGCGCATACATGAAATGAACACATTTTTCTCCAAAACTATAACAGATGCAAGCTTGTCCTGTTTGGTGGAGATGATATTTAATAAAATAAGTAGAAATCCACTAAAAGTTTTGTTTGGTTATCTTGCAATCCCGAGATAATCGTCTCCATGCTCCAAATCCATTTTAAAGCAATTTTTAAGGCATTTCGCGCATACATGAAATGAACACATTTTTCTCCAAAACTATAACAGATGCAAGCTTGTCCTGTTTGGTGGAGATGATATTTAATAAAATAAGTAGAAATCCACTAAAAGTTTTGTTTGGTTATCTTGCAATCCCGAGATAATCGTCTCCATGCTCGAAATCCATTTTAAAGCCATTTTTAAGGCATTTCGCGCATACATGAAATGAACACATTTTTCTCCAAAACTATAACAGATGCAAGCTTGTCCTGTTTGGTGGAGATGATATTTAATAAAATAAGTAGAAATCCACTAAAAGTTTTGTTTGGTTATCTTGCAATCCCGAGATAATCGTCTCCATGCTCCAAATCCATTTTAAAGCCATTTTTAAGGCATTTCGCGCATACATGAAATGAACACATTTTTCTCCAAAACTATAACAGATGCAAGCTTGTCCTGTTTGGTGGAGATGATATTTAATAAAATAAGTAGAAATCCACTAAAAGTTTTGTTTGGTTATCTTGCAATCCCGAGATAATCGTCTCCATGCTCCAAATCCATTTTAAAGCCATTTTTAAGGCATTTCGCGCATACATGAAATGAACACATTTTTCTCCAAAACTATAACAGATGCAAGCTTGTCCTGTTTGGTGGAGATGATATTTAATAAAATAAGTAGAAATCCACTAAAAGTTTTGTTTGGTTATCTTGCAATCCCGAGATAATCGTCTCCATGCTCCAAATCCATTTTAAAGCCATTTTTAAGGCATTTCGCGCATACATGAAATGAACACATTTTTCTCCAAAACTATAACAGATGCAAGCTTGTCCTGTTTGGTGGAGATGATATTTAATAAAATAAGTAGAAATCCACTAAAAGTTTTGTTTGGTTATATTGCAATCCCGAGATAATCGTCTCCATGCTCCAAATCCATTTTAAAGCCATTTTTAAGGCATTTCGCGCATACATGAAATGAACACATTTTTCTCCAAAACTATAACAGATGCAAGCTTGTCCTATTTGGTGGAGATGATATTTAATAAAATAAGTAGAAATCCACTAAAAGTTTTGTTTGGTTATCTTGCAATCCCGAGATAATCGTCTCCATGCTCCAAATCCATTTTAAAGCCATTTTTAAGGCATTTCGCGCATACATGAAATGAACACATTTTTCTCCAAAACTATAACAGATGCAAGCTTGTCCTGTTTGGTGGAGATGATATTTAATAAAATAAGTAGAAATCCACTAAAAGTTTTGTTTGGTTATCTTGCAATCCCGAGATAATCGTCTCCATGCTCCAAATCCATTTTAAAGCCATTTTTAAGGCATTTCGCGCATACATGAAATGAACACATTTTTCTCCAAAACTATAACAGATGCAAGCTTGTCCTATTTGGTGGAGATGATATTTAATAAAATAAGTAGAAATCCACTAAAAGTTTTGTTTGGTTATCTTGCAATCCCGAGATAATCGTCTCCATGCTCCAAATCCATTTTAAAGCCATTTTTAAGGCATTTCGCGCATACATGAAATGAACACATTTTTCTCCAAAACTATAACAGATGCAAGCTTGTCCTGTTTGGTGGAGATGATATTTAATAAAATAAGTAGAAATCCACTAAACGTTTTGTTTGGTTATCTTGCAATCCCGAGATAATCGTCTCCATGCTCCAAATCCATTTTAAAGCCATTTTTAAGGCATTTCGCGCATACATGAAATGAACACATTTTTCTCCAAAACTATAACAGATGCAAGCTTGTCCTGTTTGGTGGAGATAATATTTAATAAAATAAGAAGAAATCTACTAAAAGTTTCGTTTGTTTATATTGCCATCCTGAGATAATCGTCTCCATGCTCCAAATCCATTTTAAAGCCATTTCAAAGGCATTTTGCGCATACATGAAATGAACACATTTTTCTCCAAAACTATAACACATGCAAGCTTGTCCTGTTTGGTGGAGATGATATTTAATAAAATAAGTAGAAATCCACTAAAAGTTTTGTTTGGTTATCTTGCAATCCCGAGATAATCGTCTCCATGCTCCAAATCAATTTTAAAGCCATTTTTAAGGCATTTCGCGCATACATGAAATGAACACATTTTTCTCCAAAACTATAACAGATGCAAGCTTGTCCTGTTTGGTGGAGATAATATTTAATAAAATAAGTAGAAATCTACTAAAAGTTTCGTTTGTTTATATTGCCATCCTGAGATAATCGTCTCCATGCTCCAAATCCATTTTAAAGCCATTTCAAAGACATTTTGCGCATACATGAAATGAACACATTTTTCTCCAAAACTATAACACATGCAAGCTTGTCCTGTTTGGTGGAGATGATATTTAATAAAATAAGTAGAAATCCACTAAAAGTTTTGTTTGGTTATCTTGCAATCCCGAGATAATCGTCTCCATGCTCCAAATCCATTTTAAAGCCATTTTTAAGGCATTTCGCGCATACATGAAATGAACACATTTTTCTCCAAAACTATAACAGATGCAAGCTTGTCCTGTTTGGTGGAGATGATATTTAATAAAATAAGTAGAAATCCACTAAAAGTTTTGTTTGGTTATCTTGCAATCCCGAGATAATCGTCTCCATGCTCCAAATCCATTTTAAAGCCATTTTTAAGGCATTTCGCGCATACATGAAATGAACACATTTTTCTCCAAAACTATAACAGATGCAAGCTTGTCCTGTTTGGTGGAGATAATATTTAATAAAATAAGTAGAAATCTACTAAAAGTTTCGTTTGTTTATATTGCCATCCTGAGATAATCGTCTCCATGCTCCAAATCCATTTTAAAGCCATTTCAAAGGCATTTTGCGCATACATGAAATGAACACATTTTTCTCCAAAACTATAACACATGCAAGCTTGTCCTGTTTGGTGGAGATGATATTTAATAAAATAAGTAGAAATCCACTAAAAGTTTTGTTTGGTTATCTTGCAATCCCGAGATAATCGTCTCCATGCTCCAAATCCATTTTAAAGCCATTTTTAAGGCATTTCGCGCATACATGAAATGAACACATTTTTCTCCAAAACTATAACAGATGCAAGCTTGTCCTGTTTGGTGGAGATAATATTTAATAAAATAAGTAGAAATCTACTAAAAGTTTCGTTTGTTTATATTGCCATCCTGAGATAATCGTCTCCATGCTCCAAATCCGTTTTAAAGCCATTTCAAAGGCATTTTGCGCATACATGAAATGAACACATTTTTCTCCAAAACTATAACACATGCAAGCTTGTCCTGTTTGGTGGAGATGATATTTAATAAAATAAGTAGAAATCCACTAAAAGTTTTGTTTGGTTATCTTGCAATCCCGAGATAATCGTCTCCATGCTCCAAATCCATTTTAAAGCCATTTTTAAGGCATTTCGCGCATACATGAAATGAACACATTTTTCTCCAAAACTATAACAGATGCAAGCTTGTCCTGTTTGGTGGAGATGATATTTAATAAAATAAGTAGAAATCCACTAAAAGTTTTGTTTGGTTATCTTGCAATCCCGAGATAATCGTCTCCATGCTCCAAATCCATTTTAAAGCCATTTTTAAGGCATTTCGCGCATACATGAAATGAACACATTTTTCTCCAAAACTATAACAGATGCAAGCTTGTCCTGTTTGGTGGAGATAATATTTAATAAAATAAGTAGAAATCTACTAAAAGTTTCGTTTGTTTATATTGCCATCCTGAGATAATCGTCTCCATGCTCCAAATCCATTTTAAAGCCATTTCAAAGGCATTTTGCGCATACATGAAATGAACACATTTTTCTCCAAAACTATAACACATGCAAGCTTGTCCTGTTTGGTGGAGATGATATTTAATAAAATAAGTAGAAATCCACTAAAAGTTTTGTTTGGTTATCTTGCAATCCCGAGATAATCGTCTCCATGCTCCAAATCCATTTTAAAGCCATTTTTAAGGCATTTCGCGCATACATGAAATGAACACATTTTTCTCCAAAACTATAACAGATGCAAGCTTGTCCTGTTTGGTGGAAATGATATTTAATAAATAAGTAGAAATCCACTAAAAGTTTTGTTTGGTTATCTTGCAATCCCGAGATAATCGTCTCCATGCTCCAAATCCATTTTAAAGCCATTTTTAAGGCATTTCGCGCATACATGAAATGAACACATTTTTCTCCAAAACTATAACAGATGCAAGCTTGTCCTGTTTGGTGGAGATGATATTTAATAAAATAAGTAGAAATCCACTAAACGTTTTGTTTGGTTATCTTGCAATCCCGAGATAATCGTCTCCATGCTCCAAATCCATTTTAAAGCCATTTTTAAGGCATTTCGCGCATACATGAAATGAACACATTTTTCTCCAAAACTATAACAGATGCAAGCTTGTCCTGTTTGGTGGAGATGATATTTAATAAAATAAGTAGAAATCCACTAAAAGTTTTGTTTGGTTATATTGCAATCCCGAGATAATCGTCTCCATGCTCCAAATCCATTTTAAAGCCATTTTTAAGGCATTTCGCGCATACATGAAATGAACACATTTTTCTCCAAAACTATAACAGATGCAAGCTTGTCCTGTTTGGTGGAGATGATATTTAATAAAATAAGTAGAAATCCACTAAAAGTTTTGTTTGGTTATCTTGCAATCCCGAGATAATCGTCTCCATGCTCCAAATCCATTTTAAAGCCATTTTTAAGGCATTTCGCGCATACATGAAATGAACACATTTTTCTCCAAAACTATAACAGATGCAAGCTTGTCCTGTTTGGTGGAGATGATATTTAATAAAATAAGTAGAAATCCACTAAAAGTTTTGTTTGGTTATCTTGCAATCCCGAGATAATCGTCTCCATGCTCCAAATCCATTTTAAAGCCATTTTTAAGGCATTTCGCGCATACATGAAATGAACACATTTTTCTCCAAAACTATAACAGATGCAAGCTTGTCCTGTTTGGTGGAGATGATATTTAATAAAATAAGTAGAAATCCACTAAAAGTTTTGTTTGGTTATCTTGCAATCCCGAGATAATCGTCTCCATGCTCCAAATCCATTTTAAAGCCATTTTTAAGGCATTTCGTGCATACATGAAATGAACACATTTTTCTCCAAAACTATAACAGATGCAAGCTTGTCCTGTTTGGTGGAGATAATATTTAATAAAATAAGTAGAAATCTACTAAAAGTTTCGTTTGTTTATATTGCCATCCTGAGATAATCGTCTCCATGCTCCAAATCCATTTTAAAGCCATTTCAAAGGCATTTTGCGCATACATGAAATGAACACATTTTTCTCCAAAACTATAACACATGCAAGCTTGTCCTGTTTGGTGGAGATGATATTTAATAAAATAAGTAGAAATCCACTAAAAGTTTTGTTTGGTTATCTTGCAATCCCGAGATAATCGTCTCCATGCTCCAAATCCATTTTAAAGCCATTTTTAAGGCATTTCGCGCATACATGAAATGAACACATTTTTCTCCAAAACTATAACAGATGCAAGCTTGTCCTGTTTGGTGGAGATGATATTTAATAAAATAAGTAGAAATCCACTAAAAGTTTTGTTTGGTTATATTGCAATCCCGAGATAATCGTCTCCATGCTCCAAATCCATTTTAAAGCCATTTTTAAGGCATTTCGCGCATACATGAAATGAACACATTTTTCTCCAAAACTATAACAGATGCAAGCTTGTCCTGTTTGGTGGAGATGATATTTAATAAAATAAGTAGAAATCCACTAAAAGTTTTGTTTGGTTATCTTGCAATCCCGAGATAATCGTCTCCATGCACCAAATCCATTTTAAAGCCATTTTTAAGGCATTTCGCGCATACATGAAATGAACACATTTTTCTCCAAAACTATAACAGATGCAAGCTTGTCCTGTTTGGTGGAGATAATATTTAATAAAATAAGTAGAAATCTACTAAAAGTTTCGTTTGTTTATATTGCCATCCTGAGATAATCGTCTCCATGCTCCAAATCCATTTTAAAGCCATTTCAAAGGCATTTTGCGCATACATGAAATGAACACATTTTTCTCCAAAACTATAACACATGCAAGCTTGTCCAGTTTGGTGGAGATGATATTTAATAAAATAAGTAGAAATCCACTAAAAGTTTTGTTTGGTTATCTTGCAATCCCGAGATAATCGTCTCCATGCTCTAAATCCATTTTAAAGCCATTTTTAAGGCATTTCGCGCATACATGAAATGAACACATTTTTCTCCAAAACTATAACAGATGCAAGCTTGTCCTGTTTGGTGGAGATGATATTTAATAAAATAAGTAGAAATCCACTAAAAGTTTTGTTTGGTTATCTTGCAATCCCGAGATAATCGTCTCCATGCTCCAAATCCATTTTAAAGCCATTTTTAAGGCATTTCGCGCATACATGAAATGAACACATTTTTCTCCAAAACTATAACAGATGCAAGCTTGTCCTGTTTGGTGGAGATGATATTTAATAAAATAAGTAGAAATCCACTAAACGTTTTGTTTGGTTATCTTGCAATCCCGAGATAATCGTCTCCATGCTCCAAATCCATTTTAAAGCCATTTTTAAGGCATTTCGCGCATACATGAAATGAACACATTTTTCTCCAAAACTATAACAGATGCAAGCTTGTCCTGTTTGGTGGAGATGATATTTAATAAAATAAGTAGAAATCCACTAAAAGTTTTGTTTGGTTATATTGCAATCCCGAGATAATCGTCTCCATGCTCCAAATCCATTTTAAAGCCATTTTTAAGGCATTTCGCGCATACATGAAATGAACACATTTTTCTCCAAAACTATAACAGATGCAAGCTTGTCCTGTTTGGTGGAGATGATATTTAATAAAATAAGTAGAAATCCACTAAAAGTTTTGTTTGGTTATCTTGCAATCCCGAGATAATCGTCTCCATGCTCCAAATCCATTTTAAAGCCATTTTTAAGGCATTTCGCGCATACATGAAATGAACACATTTTTCTCCAAAACTATAACAGATGCAAGCTTGTCCTGTTTGGTGGAGATGATATTTAATAAAATAAGTAGAAATCCACTAAAAGTTTTGTTTGGTTATCTTGCAATCCCGAGATAATCGTCTCCATGCTCCAAATCCATTTTAAAGCCATTTTTAAGGCATTTCGCGCATACATGAAATGAACACATTTTTCTCCAAAACTATAACAGATGCAAGCTTGTCCTGTTTGGTGGAGATGATATTTAATAAAATAAGTAGAAATCCACTAAAAGTTTTGTTTGGTTATCTTGCAATCCCGAGATAATCGTCTCCATGCTCCAAATCCATTTTAAAGCCATTTTTAAGGCATTTCGCGCATACATGAAATGAACACATTTTTCTCCAAAACTATAACAGATGCAAGCTTGTCCTGTTTGGTGGAGATAATATTTAATAAAATAAGTAGAAATCTACTAAAAGTTTCGTTTGTTTATATTGCCATCCTGAGATAATCGTCTCCATGCTCCAAATCCATTTTAAAGCCATTTCAAAGGCATTTTGCGCATACATGAAATGAACACATTTTTCTCCAAAACTATAACACATGCAAGCTTGTCCTGTTTGGTGGAGATGATATTTAATAAAATAAGTAGAAATCCACTAAAAGTTTTGTTTGGTTATCTTGCAATCCCGAGATAATCGTCTCCATGCTCCAAATCCATTTTAAAGCCATTTTTAAGGCATTTCGCGCATACATGAAATGAACACATTTTTCTCCAAAACTATAACAGATGCAAGCTTGTCCTGTTTGGTGGAGATGATATTTAATAAAATAAGTAGAAATCCACTAAAAGTTTTGTTTGGTTATCTTGCAATCCCGAGATAATCGTCTCCATGCTCCAAATCCATTTTAAAGCCATTTTTAAGGCATTTCGCGCATACATGAAATGAACACATTTTTCTCCAAAACTATAACAGATGCAAGCTTGTCCTGTTTGGTGGAGATAATATTTAATAAAATAAGTAGAAATCTACTAAAAGTTTCGTTTGTTTATATTGCCATCCTGAGATAATCGTCTCCATGCTCCAAATCCATTTTAAAGCCATTTCAAAGGCATTTTGCGCATACATGAAATGAACACATTTTTCTCCAAAACTATAACACATGCAAGCTTGTCCTGTTTGGTGGAGATGATATTTAATAAAATAAGTAGAAATCCACTAAAAGTTTTGTTTGGTTATCTTGCAATCCCGAGATAATCGTCTCCATGCTCCAAATCCATTTTAAAGCCATTTTTAAGGCATTTCGCGCATACATGAAATGAACACACTTTTCTCCAAAACTATAACAGATGCAAGCTTGTCCTGTTTGGTGGAGATGATATTTAATAAAATAAGTAGAAATCCACTAAAAGTTTTGTTTGGTTATCTTGCAATCCCGAGATAATCGTCTCCATGCTCCAAATCCATTTTAAAGCCATTTTTAAGGCATTTCGCGCATACATGAAATGAACACATTTTTCTCCAAAACTATAACAGATGCAAGCTTGTCCTGTTTGGTGGAGATAATATTTAATAAAATAAGTAGAAATCTACTAAAAGTTTCGTTTGTTTATATTGCCATCCTGAGATAATCGTCTCCATGCTCCAAATCCATTTTAAAGCCATTTCAAAGGCATTTTGCGCATACATGAAATGAACACATTTTTCTCCAAAACTATAACACATGCAAGCTTGTCCTGTTTGGTGGAGATGATATTTAATAAAATAAGTAGAAATCCACTAAAAGTTTTGTTTGGTTATCTTGCAATCCCGAGATAATCGTCTCCATGCTCCAAATCCATTTTAAAGCCATTTTTAAGGCATTTCGCGCATACATGAAATGAACACATTTTTCTCCAAAACTATAACAGATGCAAGCTTGTCCTGTTTGGTGGAGATGATATTTAATAAAATAAGTAGAAATCCACTAAAAGTTTTGTTTGGTTATCTTGCAATCCCGAGATAATCGTCTCCATGCTCCAAATCCATTTTAAAGCCATTTTTAAGGCATTTAGCGCATACATGAAATGAACACATTTTTCTCCAAAACTATAACAGATGCAAGCTTGTCCTGTTTGGTGGAGATGATATTTAATAAAATAAGTAGAAATCCACTAAAAGTTTTGTTTGGTTATCTTGCAATCCCGAGATAATCGTCTCCATGCTCCAATTCCATTTTAAAGCCATTTTTAAGGCATTTCGCGCATACATGAAATGAACACATTTTTCTCCAAAACTATAACAGATGCAAGCTTGTCCTCTTTGGTGGAGATAATATTTAATAAAATAAGTAGAAATCTACTAAAAGTTTCGTTTGTTTATATTGCCATCCTGAGATAATCGTCTCCATGCTCCAAATCCATTTTAAAGCCATTTTTAAGGCATTTCGCGCATACATGAAATGAACACATTTTTCTCCAAAACTATAACAGATGCAAGCTTGTCCTGTTTGGTGGAGATGATATTTAATAAAATAAGTAGAAATCCACTAAAAGTTTTGTTTGGTTATCTTGCAATCCCGAGATAATCGTCTCCATGCTCCAAATCCATTTTAAAGCCATTTTTAAGGCATTTCGCGCATACATGAAATGAACACATTTTTCTCCAAAACTATAACAGATGCAAGCTTGTCCTGTTTGGTGGAGATGATATTTAATAAAATAAGTAGAAATCCACTAAAAGTTTTGTTTGGTTATATTGCAATCCCGAGATAATCGTCTCCATGCTCCAAATCCATTTTAAAGCCATTTTTAAGGCATTTCGCGCATACATGAAATGAACACATTTTTCTCCAAAACTATAACAGATGCAAGCTTGTCCTCTTTGGTGGAGATGATATTTAATAAAATAAGTAGAAATCCACTAAAAGTTTTGTTTGGTTATCTTGCAATCCCGAGATAATCGTCTCCATGCTCCAAATCCATTTTAAAGCCATTTTTAAGGCATTTCGCGCATACATGAAATGAACACATTTTTCTCCAAAACTATAACAGATGCAAGCTTGTCCTGTTTGGTGGAGATAATATTTAATAAAATAAGTAGAAATCTACTAAAAGTTTCGTTTGTTTATATTGCCATCCTGAGATAATCGTCTCCATGCTCCAAATCCATTTTAAAGCCATTTCAAAGGCATTTTGCGCATACATGAAATGAACACATTTTTCTCCAAAACTATAACACATGCAAGCTTGTCCTGTTTGGTGGAGATGATATTTAATAAAATAAGTAGAAATCCACTAAACGTTTTGTTTGGTTATCTTGCAATCCCGAGATAATCGTCTCCATGCTCCAAATCCATTTTAAAGCCATTTTTAAGGCATTTCGCGCATACATGAAATGAACACATTTTTCTCCAAAACTATAACAGATGCAAGCTTGTCCTGTTTGGTGGAGATGATATTTAATAAAATAAGTAGAAATCCACTAAAAGTTTTGTTTGGTTATCTTGCAATCCCGAGATAATCGTCTCCATGCTCCAAATCCATTTTAAAGCCATTTTTAAGGCATTTCGCGCATACATGAAATGAACACATTTTTCTCCAAAACTATAACAGATGCAAGCTTGTCCTGTTTGGTGGAGATGATATTTAATAAAATAAGTAGAAATCCACTAAAAGTTTTGTTTGGTTATCTTGCAATCCCGAGATAATCGTCTCCATGCTCCAAATCCATTTTAAAGCCATTTTTAAGGCATTTCGCGCATACATGAAATGAACACATTTTTCTCCAAAACTATAACAGATGCAAGCTTGTCCTGTTTGGTGGAGATGATATTTAATAAAATAAGTAGAAATCCACTAAAAGTTTTGTTTGGTTATCTTGCAATCCCGAGATAATCGTCTCCATGCTCCAAATCCATTTTAAAGCCATTTCAAAGGCATTTTGCGCATACATGAAATGAACACATTTTTCTCCAAAACTATAACACATGCAAGCTTGTCCTGTTTGGTGGAGATGATATTTAATAAAATAAGTAGAAATCCACTAAAAGTTTTGTTTGGTTATCTTGCAATCCCGAGATAATCGTCTCCATGCTCCAAATCCATTTTAAAGCCATTTTTAAGGCATTTCGCGCATACATGAAATGAACACATTTTTCTCCAAAACTATAACAGATGCAAGCTTGTCATGTTTGGTGGAGATGATATTTAATAAAATAAGTAGAAATCCACTAAAAGTTTTGTTTGGTTATCTTGCAATCCCGAGATAATCGTCTCCATGCTCCAAATCCATTTTAAAGCCATTTTTAAGGCATTTCGCGCATACATGAAATGAACACATTTTTCTCCAAAACTATAACAGATGCAAGCTTGTCCTGTTTGGTGGAGATGATATTTAATAAAATAAGTAGAAATCCACTAAACGTTTTGTTTGGTTATCTTGCAATCCCGAGATAATCGTCTCCATGCTCCAAATCCATTTTAAAGCCATTTTTAAGGCATTTCGCGCATACATGAAATGAACACATTTTTCTCCAAAACTATAACAGATGCAAGCTTGTCCTGTTTGGTGGAGATGATATTTAATAAAATAAGTAGAAATCCACTAAAAGTTTTGTTTGGTTATATTGCAATCCCGAGATAATCGTCTCCATGCTCCAAATCCATTTTAAAGCCATTTTTAAGGCATTTCGCGCATACATGAAATGAACACATTTTTCTCCAAAACTATAACAGATGCAAGCTTGTCCTGTTTGGTGGAGATGATATTTAATAAAATAAGTAGAAATCCACTAAAAGTTTTGTTTGGTTATCTTGCAATCCCGAGATAATCGTCTCCATGCTCCAAATCCATTTTAAAGCCATTTTTAAGGCATTTCGCGCATACATGAAATGAACACATTTTTCTCCAAAACTATAACAGATGCAAGCTTGTCCTGTTTGGTGGAGATGATATTTAATAAAATAAGTAGAAATCCACTAAAAGTTTTGTTTGGTTATCTTGCAATCCCGAGATAATCGTCTCCATGCTCCAAATCCATTTTAAAGCCATTTCAAAGGCATTTTGCGCATACATGAAATGAACACATTTTTCTCCAAAACTATAACACATGCAAGCTTGTCCTGTTTGGTGGAGATGATATTTAATAAAATAAGTAGAAATCCACTAAAAGTTTTGTTTGGTTATCTTGCAATCCCGAGATAATCGTCTCCATGCTCCAAATCCATTTTAAAGCCATTTTTAAGGCATTTCGCGCATACATGAAATGAACACATTTTTCTCCAAAACTATAACAGATGCAAGCTTGTCCTGTTTGGTGGAGATGATATTTAATAAAATAAGTAGAAATCCACTAAAAGTTTTGTTTGGTTATCTTGCAATCCCGAGATAATCGTCTCCATGCTCCAAATCCATTTTAAAGCCATTTTTAAGGCATTTCGCGCATACATGAAATGAACACATTTTTCTCCAAAACTATAACAGATGCAAGCTTGTCCTGTTTGGTGGAGATGATATTTAATAAAATAAGTAGAAATCCACTAAACGTTTTGTTTGGTTATCTTGCAATCCCGAGATAATCGTCTCCATGCTCCAAATCCATTTTAAAGCCATTTTTAAGGCATTTCGCGCATACATGAAATGAACACATTTTTCTCCAAAACTATAACAGATGCAAGCTTGTCCTGTTTGGTGGAGATGATATTTAATAAAATAAGTAGAAATCCACTAAAAGTTTTGTTTGGTTATATTGCAATCCCGAGATAATCGTCTCCATGCTCCAAATCCATTTTAAAGCCATTTTTAAGGCATTTCGCGCATACATGAAATGAACACATTTTTCTCCAAAACTATAACAGATGCAAGCTTGTCCTGTTTGGTGGAGATGATATTTAATAAAATAAGTAGAAATCCACTAAAAGTTTTGTTTGGTTATCTTGCAATCCCGAGATAATCGTCTCCATGCTCCAAATCCATTTTAAAGCCATTTTTAAGGCATTTCGCGCATACATGAAATGAACACATTTTTCTCCAAAACTATAACAGATGCAAGCTTGTCCTGTTTGGTGGAGATGATATTTAATAAAATAAGTAGAAATCCACTAAAAGTTTTGTTTGGTTATCTTGCAATCCCGAGATAATCGTCTCCATGCTCCAAATCCATTTTAAAGCCATTTTTAAGGCATTTCGCGCATACATGAAATGAACACATTTTTCTCCAAAACTATAACAGATGCAAGCTTGTCCTGTTTGGTGGAGATGATATTTAATAAAATAAGTAGAAATCCACTAAAAGTTTTGTTTGGTTATCTTGCAATCCCGAGATAATCGTCTCCATGCTCAAAATCCATTTTAAAGCCATTTTTAAGGCATTTCGCGCATACATGAAATGAACACATTTTTCTCCAAAACTATAACAGATGCAAGCTTGTCCTGTTTGGTGGAGATGATATTTAATAAAATAAGTAGAAATCCACTAAAAGTTTTGTTTGGTTATCTTGCAATCCCGAGATAATCGTCTCCATGCTCCAAATCCATTTTAAAGCCATTTTTAAGGCATTTCGCGCATACATGAAATGAACACATTTTTCTCCAAAACTATAACAGATGCAAGCTTGTCCTGTTTGGTGGAGATAATATTTAATAAAATAAGTAGAAATCTACTAAAAGTTTCGTTTTTTTATATTGCCATCCTACTAAGAGAATCATGACAAATTTTACATATCACATGATTTGGGCGATCTTTTTCTATGTCAAAAAAGGACCAGGCTAGGCAAGGCTTAGAGGCCATGCGACCTGTTGATCCACCCCGAATAATGCTCCTAGGCAAAGTGGTGGCTGAGGATGCAGTTGTAGACGTGCTACCAGTGCTCCGACTCTGTCCAGGAAGGCGCAAGGTAACTTCGTCGTCGGTTGCATCCTCCTCCACCGCCTCTGTTGACCTCCTCGAGTGCCTGACAGGGGGTTGACAGTAGGTGGGATCTAGAACTTCATCATCAATTGTTGTGTTTGCACTCCCCTCCCCCTCAGACCGAGCCTCTTCTTGCCCTGACCGAATATTTAAGTTGTCATCCCAATCGGGTATCTGCGTCTCATCTTCATCAGTATGTTCCTCATTGTCTATAACCACAGGTGTTACAGTTTGTGACAAAGGGTCAACATTATGCTCAGAAACTTGGTCCTCACGGCCTGAATCAGAGTCACAAAGGTTCTGGGCATCACTGCAGACCATTTCCTGTTCTGTACTCACTGTAGCTTGGGAGCAGACCTCTGATTCCCAGGCTATAGTGTGACTGAACAGCTCTGCAGACTCAGCCATCTCAGTTCCACCATACTGTGCAGGGCTGATGGAGACTTCAGAGCTGGGAGAAATCAAGTGTGATTGGGATGACAACTCAGAGGACTGGTGTTTTTTGGATGCGGTACTTGAAGTGGCTGAGAGGGCACTTGTTGGACCACTTGAGATCCATTCAAGCATTTTCCTTTTTTGCCCATCATCTACCTTTCTTCCTGTTGTTCGTGTCCATAAAAAAGGGAGCACATCGGATTGTCCACGGTAAGTAGTAGACATCTTACTTTTGCTGGTAGATGGTCTATCTTCAGCAGATGATAATGGAGCTTTGCCACTTTCCCCACAGACAAAACCTTTTTTGCCTTTTCCACCACGCCTCTTCCCCTTTCCACCAGCATCTGTCATTTTGCCACTCATGTTGATTGCAACAAGATTGTGGACTGAAAATGTGGTAGTAAAAATTGAGAGGTGGTGAAGATTGCAGTGGTGGTCTAGCTTTATTAACAGCAGAATAATAAAGAATAAATATCCCTGACAATGCAACTTAGTTATAATGAGTTGGAGTGTGCAACGCAGGCAGATGCGCTCTGCAAATGTCTTGGCACTAGTGGGACTATAGCAAAGTCCAATAGCCACGTATAGGATGCCACTAGGTACACTGAGTGTTTGCTAGTATAATGGCTAAGTTAAAATTAGTTGGAGTGTGCAACGCAGGCAGATGCGCTCTGCAAATGTCTTGGCACTAGTGGGACTATAGCAAAGTCCAATAGCCACGTATAGGATGCCACTAGGTACACTGAGTGTTTGCTAGTATAATGGCTTACTTATAATAAGTTGGAGTGTGCAACGCAGGCAGATGCGCTCTGCAAATGTCTTGGCACTAGTGGGACTATAGCAAAGTTCAATAGCCACGTATAGGATGCCACTAGGTACACTGAGTGTTTGCTAGTATAATGGCTAAGTTAAAATTAGTTGGAGTGTGCAACGCAGGCAGATGCGCTCTGCAAATGTCTTGGCACTAGTGGGACTATAGCAAAGTCCAATAGCCACGTATAGGATGCCACTAGGTACACTGAGTGTTTGCTAGTATAATGGCTTACTTATAATTAGTTGGAGTGTGCAACGCAGGCAGATGCGCTCTGCAAATGTCTTGGCACTAGTGGGACTATAGCAAAGTCCAATAGCCAGGTATAGGATGCCACTAGGTACACTGAGTGTTTGCTAGTATAATGGCTTACTTATAATTAGTTGGAGTGTGCAACGCAGGCAGATGCGCTCTGCAAATGTCTTGGCACTAGTGGGACTATAGCAAGGTCCAATAGCCACGTATAGGATGCCACTAGGTACACTGAGTGTTTGCTAGTATAATGGCTTACTTATAATTAGTTGGAGTGTGCAACGCAGGCAGATGCGCTCTGCAAATGTCTTGGCACTAGTGGGACTATAGCAAAGTCCAATAGCCACGTATAGGATGCCACTAGGTACACTGAGTGTTTGCTAGTATAATGGCTTACTTATAATTAGTTGGAGTGTGCAACGCAGGCAGATGCGCTCTGCAAATGTCTTGGCACTAGTGGGACTATAGCAAGGTCCAATAGCCACGTATAGGATGCCACTAGGTACACTGAGTGTTTGCTAGTATAATGGCTTACTTATAATTAGTTGGAGTGTGCAACGCAGGCAGATGCGCTCTGCAAATGTCTTGGCACTAGTGGGACTATAGCAAAGTCCAATAGCCACGTATAGGATGCCACTAGGTACACTGAGTGTTTGCTAGTATAATGGCTAAGTTAAAATTAGTTGGAGTGTGCAACGCAGGCAGATGCGCTCTGCAAATGTCTTGGCACTAGTGGGACTATAGCAAAGTCCAATAGCCACGTATAGGATGCCACTAGGTACACTGAGTGTTTGCTAGTAAAATTGCTTAGTTTAAAAAAGTTGGAGTGTGCAATGCAGGCAGACGTGCTCTGCAAATGTCTTTGCACTAGTGGGACTATAGCAAAGTCCAATAGCCACAGATAGGATGCCACTAGGTACACTGAGTTTTTGCTAGTATAATGGCTTACTTATAATTAGTTGGAGTGTGCAACGCAGGCAGATGCGCTCTGCAAATGTCTTGGCACTAGTGGGACTATAGCAAGGTCCAATAGCCACGTATAGGATGCCACTAGGTACACTGAGTGTTTGCTAGTATAATGGCTTACTTATAATTAGTTGGAGTGTGCAACGCAGGCAGATGCGCTCTGCAAATGTCTTGGCACTAGTGGGACTATAGCAAGGTCCAATAGCCACGTATAGGATGCCACTAGGTACACTGAGTGTTTGCTAGTATAATGGCTTACTTATAATTAGTTGGAGTGTGCAACGCAGGCAGATGCGCTCTGCAAATGTCTTGGCACTAGTGGGACTATAGCAAAGTCCAATAGCCACAGATAGGATGCCACTAGGTACACTGAGTGTTTGCTAGTATAATGGCTTACTTATAATTAGTTGGAGTGTGCAACGCAGGCAGATGCGCTCTGCAAATGTCTTGGCACTAGTGGGACTATAGCAAGGTCCAATAGCCACGTATAGGATGCCACTAGGTACACTGAGTGTTTGCTAGTATAATGGCTTACTTATAATTAGTTGGAGTGTGCAACGCAGGCAGATGCGCTCTGCAAATGTCTTGGCACTAGTGGGACTATAGCAAGGTCCAATAGCCACGTATAGGATGCCACTAGGTACACTGAGTGTTTGCTAGTATAATGGCTTACTTATAATTAGTTGGAGTGTGCAACGCAGGCAGATGCGCTCTGCAAATGTCTTGGCACTAGTGGGACTATAGCAAAGTCCAATAGCCACAGATAGGATGCCACTAGGTACACTGAGTGTTTGCTAGTATAATGGCTTACTTATAATTAGTTGGAGTGTGCAACGCAGGCAGATGCGCTCTGCAAATGTCTTGGCACTAGTGGGACTATAGCAAAGTCCAATAGCCACGTATAGGATGCCACTAGGTACACTGAGTGTTTGCTAGTAAAATTGCTTAGTTTAAAAAAGTTGGAGTGTGCAATGCAGGCAGACGTGCTCTGCAAATGTCTTTGCACTAGTGGGACTATAGCAAAGTCCAATAGCCACAGATAGGATGCCACTAGGTACACTGAGTGTTTGCTAGTATAATGGCTTACTTATAATTAGTTGGAGTGTGCAACGCAGGCAGATGCGCTCTGCAAATGTCTTGGCACTAGTGGGACTATAGCAAAGTCCAATAGCCACGTATAGGATGCCACTAGGTACACTGAGTGTTTGCTAGTATAATGGCTAAGTTAAAATTAGTTGGAGTGTGCAACGCAGGCAGATGCGCTCTGCAAATGTCTTGGCACTAGTGGGACTATAGCAAAGTCCAATAGCCACGTATAGGATGCCACTAGGTACACTGAGTGTTTGCTAGTAAAATTGCTTAGTTTAAAAAAGTTGGAGTGTGCAATGCAGGCAGACGTGCTCTGCAAATGTCTTTGCACTAGTGGGACTATAGCAAAGTCCAATAGCCACAGATAGGATGCCACTAGGTACACTGAGTGTTTGCTAGTATAATGGCTTAGTTATAATGAGTTGGAGTGTGCAGAGGACAGGAGGGTACAGTGGCAGGATTGTGGTGCTCTGGGTAGAGGAATGGAAGCCTGCCTTTCTATTTCCTCCTAATGGTGAAATGCAGGGAGGAAATCCCTGACCTTGGCTACACAGATGCTGTTGCTGTTTGCAGGACCTGTCACCCATGGCTCTCTGACCCTGCCGGTTTGAGCCCTTAAAAGGACTGCTATAAAGTGCTCTCCCTATGCTGTCTAACGCTGTGTATGCAGCGCATACAGCTGTATCGGCTATAGGACTCAGGAGGACGGAGCTGCGACAGTGATGTCTGACACCAAAGACGCAGAAGGCAGATAATGGCGTCCGTGAAGAAAATGTCCGGTTTTATAATGCAGGGACATGTGACATGCAGATCCTATCACACATGCCGTTGCTTCTCTGGCTCAAAGTCAACTTAGCTGTGTGTGTGTCTGTGATTGGCTGACATGCTGGCCCGCCCCACAAGACGCGCGCACTTAGGGAAGGAAGACAAGAAAAAAAAAAAAAAAATGGCGATCGCCATTATAGAAGCAGCAGTGATCTGAATGCGCTGTTCACGCACACTATACACTGAAATGTGCTAATAGTTTGATTCACAGAGTGACTTACACTATTACAGCAGAAACCAAGCTATGATTTAGCTGTTTTTTGGCTGCTAGAACCGTTCTCGAACGTTTCTAGAACTATCGAGCTTTTGCAAAAAGCTCGAGTTCTAGTTCGATCTAGAACATGCCCCAAAATCACTCGAGCCTAGAACTGGAGAACCACGAACCACGAACCGCGCTCAACTCTATCCAGGAGCTTTGGTTCCCTGAGTTTCCAATAGCAAATGTCTAGAAAAACTCTGTCCATTGGCACAACTCAGCAAGAAAACGAGAAGACCGAGAAGATATATTTCATTTATCTTAATGCCACCTTATTAATAGAGTTGAGCGCGGTTCGTGGTTCATGGTCCGGTAATGAACTCTTTGGCCCTGGCCCTGATGTTTGGGTCCCATATAGACCACAGGGCATCAGGTGTCCTCCCAAATGGCTTGCAGAGGCCCACACCTATGACTTGTCACCGCATTATTGATGCTCAGACGATGACTGGTGAGGTGTTTGGGTCATGGCAGCCATGAGGTCATCATTGAAGTTGCGTTTCCAAATAGGACGCTAGTTATGCCACTCATGACGTGTCACTCTACTTTTGTCTCCAGGAGGTGCATTGTGGTTCACCCTGGTTTGGGGCGGACCCAGGTTATAAAAGGGGCTGGAGCCAACAAGGAGGTGCGCAGTCTTCTATTATGCTCCGAAAGAGCACACCTCCATGTGTTGAACCCATTGCGGCTTTAGGCCAGAGGTAGGCAGGGATCGGGTGGTGGATGCAGGCCACCACCACAGTTGGTAACGCAGAACGGTTAAGACCAGCTCCTGTCCTAACAGTCCTGCTTGTGCAGCCCAGTGGCATTAACAGGCCTGCTGCTGCTGATGCGCCTGCTGTCCACAGGTGTGGCCCCTACGCACACGGTCAGCGTACTCAATGGCCCCTGTGTTGTTAACAGGGAGTTCCTGGGCTGGGTGGGCATGTGGACCCTGTGACGCTAACAGGGCTCACAGTCTCCAGATCCGAATGGCGTCTAACTCGGTTCAGGCTACTATTAGTTTCATAGCCACACAGCTCTGTATCCTCCACCAAACCTTCAAGTTGCCAACCTCTCCTTTTCCAACTGGGAGCACGGTGGACACTGACTGCTGATGGGGATATATACCTTTCTCTTTCTTTTCTTATTAATTTTCGTTATATAGCGGTCACAGATTATATACCACTTTATCCAAATCTGCCAGTCCCACTGTAACAGATGTTGTTTCTTCAGCAAATGTTACAGTTGCTTAACCACCAAATCCACGGACCAAAACTTTTTTCCCCTTTCCAACACACCTGTTCCCCTTTCCAACAGCATCTGTCCTTTTTCAACTCATTTTGGGATATGACCAAAAGTGCAACTGTGCAGGGACACCGTACTCAACGCCATCTCAGCACAGCAGCCATCCCTCGGTCCCTCCGATGTGGACAAGTAAAAGACCATTTCCTCCTATCCATGACAAAGCGTTGAGATTCACTCTGTGCAGCACTGGTGTTTAGTGGACAAGTAGATCTAAGATTGCGTACCACATTCTGCAGATACTCCTGTATACGTGCGTCTATTTCTATGGCAGGAATTAGTTCGCCAAATTTTGTCTTGTACCGGGGATCTAACAGTGTGGCAACCCAGTATTCAGGATTAGTTCAAATTCATACAATCCGAGGGTCATGTAGGTAGTGCAGCAAGAAGGCGCTCATGTGTCTTGTGCATCCAGGAGGACCAAGTCCTTGGTGTGTTGGTGGCAGAGAGGTGAGAATCGTGCATCCTTCCTCTGCCCTCTACCCACAACCTCGCACAACCGAAATGTGAGCAAGCTCTCACTCATCTGCTGAGTCTTCCATGCCCATCGCCAGTTCGTCCTCCATTTCTTCATGGGCTCCTGCACTTTCATCAACACTTTTTGCTGATACTATGCGCCCTTGTTAATCCCTCTCCCTCACCATGAATGCCGCATAGGTGCCGCTGACCATCTGGACCTCGTAGATCTTGTTATCCCTTCCGCATATGACTCCTCCTGTACTTCCTCCCCTTCCTCTTGTCCCAACACCTGACTCAGAATAATAATTACAGTGTGCTCCATCATGTAGATGACCAGAATTGTCACGCTGAGAATGACATTGCCAGTGCTAAACATCTTCGTCGACATTTCAAAACTGTGTAGCAGGGTGCATAGGTCCTTGATCTGACACCACTCCAGCAGCGTGATCTGCACCACCTCTGGATCAAGTTATCCCAGGCTATATGTCTTACCGTATTTCAGCAGGGCTCTGCGGTGCTGCCACACACGCTGCAACATGTGCAGATTCCAATTCCTGCGTGTCGAAACATCGCATTTACGGCGTTTAACTGCCAGACCCTAAGACTTCCGGAGTGATGAAAGTTGTTGAGCTGCTGTGTGCGCACGATGGAAGTGAGCACATAGCGAGCGTGCCCACTGCACAAGGCCATGTAGGCCGTGATGGTGTTTTAAAAATTGCTGGCGAATTCGGTTCAACACGTGAGCCCTAAAAGGCACGTGTGTCACATTGCCCTGAGGATGGCCCGCAGCCAGGTTTGCATCATTGCCGCACACGGCTGTTAAGTCACCAACGGAGTCCGCTCCGTCAATTTGTACTCCGGTCGCCAGGTGACAACGTGTTCCTTTCATGAATAGTGCTGATGATGGGAGAGTAGTCGATGCCAGCGGCGCAGGTGGACGCAGGTTATGCTATGAACCTCTGGTTAATTTTACCCCCAGTTCAGTTTTATGATTTTGTGTGCTTGTTACCTGACTACTTTTCCTGCTTGCTGTTTATGTACCTTGTTGGCCGATACGCATTTCACCTCTGCTTGTTTTCTGATTCTTTCCTGGCCGTCCCATTCTGTTCCTGTTCCTCAATTAATGTTTTGACCCTGCCTGACTACTATTCTCTGTAATAGCGGTGTGACTCACATTTCCCATACATTTCAAAGTAAAGCTTTGACCGCCTGATGGCATTGAGCTCTGCTGCCAGCATAGTAAGGAGGTGTGTGGTAGTCCTTGTGCGCAGTTGCAAGGAAGGGTGGCCTGACCACACAGGGTTTGCGCCAAGGTAGAGGACCCACACGAGGTTGAAGAGGCAGAAGCAGTGTATTAACTTCTACATACAGAACAAGGATTGAAACAACTCGTGGGGACGGCAAGACTTGTACAGCAGACCCTTCTCCATCTCTCACCATAGTTTGCCAGTGCCCAGTCAGTGACATGTAATGACCCTGTCTATGCTTACTGGTCCAAGTATCTGTGTTGAAATGCACCCTGTCGCACACAGATTTTCTCAAGGAAGTGGTGATGTTGTGTGCGACATGCTGGTGTAGCGCGGGCATGCTTTTCTTGGAGAAGCAGTGGTGATTGGGCATGTGGTACTGGGGCACAGCGACAGACATAAGGTCTGTAAAATCCTGTGTGTCCACTACGCGTAAAGGCAGCATTTCGGTAGCCAACAGCTTACAGAGGGATAGAGTCAACCACTTAGCTTTGTCATGGGTCGCAGTAAGTGGCCTTTTATTTGACCACATCTGAGGGACAGAGATCTGGCTGCTGTCTGTAGACGGTGTTGAGTAGGGTGTCCCTGGAAAAATGCAGGTTTGTGAGAAAAGTGCAGGCGGAGACATGATGTTGCCTTCAGATCTGTTCATCTTGTATCATTTTTAAAAAACACAGCAAGCAAGGGTTACTCCAAGCGGAGTCTACCTTTTTTCCCAACATTGGGCACACAGACACCCCATCAGTGGCAGCACTTGTGCCCTAGTTGCAAACAGGATGTTTTGATTTGCATCAAGCACATTCCAAATCCACAAGCATTTACTCTCCCCAGGATGACACAGGGGTAGTAAATTCCTTCTGGATCCATGACTTGTTCATTTTGATGAACGTCAGTCTGTCCACATTGTCACTGGACAGACGCGTGCGCTTATCTGTCAGCACACACCCAGCAGCACTGAAGACACGTTCAGAGACAACGCTGGCAGCTGCACACGACAAAATATCCAAGGCGTAACTGGAGAGCTCTGTCAATTTTTCTAGATTTGAAGCCCAAAAGGAGCAAGGCTCCATTTGCAAAGTCATTGCATCGATGTTCATTTGGAGATACTCCTGTATCATCCTCTCCATCCGTTGACTATGTGTCAGACTTGTTGTCTCTGGTGGCCTTGCAAAGGAGGGTCTAAAAAAATTATGAAAAGATTCCATAAAATTGCTGTTACCAGCACCAGATACGGTCCTACTGGTACGGGTAGACTGTTGAAGATGACGATGCCGTCCCATGTTTGTCAAGTTACAACTGGGAGAATCACTCCCTTCACCTGCACGGTTGTTTGGTGTAAAAGCCGAGCTAAGATCGAGTAACAGCTTATGCTGATACTCCAGCATACGTGCGTCCCTTTCTATGGGTGGAATTATGTCACAAAATTTGGACTTGTCCCGGGGATCTAATAGTGTGGCAAGCCAGTAGTCATCATCACTTCTAATTTTGACAATACGAGGGTCATGTTGGAGGTAGTGCAACAAGAAGGCACTCATGTGTCTTGCGCAGCCATGCGGACCAAGTCCACGCTGTGTTTGTGGCATAGAGGTGCTAAACGTTCTTTCTTCCTCTGTCATCTACCCCCAACCTCTTTCAACTGAAATTTGACCAAGGTCCCCCTCATCTGCTGAGTCTTCCATGTCCATGGACAGTTCGTCCTCCCTATCTTCATGTCCTCCTGCACCTTCCTCAACATCTCGCCTGCTACCATGCGCCCTTGTTGATCCCTGTCCCCCATGGTCCCATGCCTGCCGCGTTGGTGATGATGAACGTCTGGACCTTGGTGATGTTGTTGTGTCTTGCGCATATGAATCCTCCTGTAGTTCCTCCCCTTCCTGTTGTCCCACCCCCTGACTCCGAATAGTGTTTAGCGTGTGCTCCAGCATGTAAATGACTGTAATCGTCATGCTGATAATGGCATTGTCAGCGCTAAACATATTCGTCGCCATGTCGAAACTGTGCAGAACGGTGCATAGGTCCTTGATCTGAGATCACTCCATCAGGGTGATCTGCCCCACTTCTGCATCTCGTTGGCCCAGGCTATACATCATGACGTATTGCACCAGGGCTCGCCGGTGCTGCCACAGTCGCTGTAACATGTGGAGAGTTGAATTCCAGCGTGTCGCCACATCGCATTTCAGGCGATGAACCGGCAGGCCGAAAGACTTCTGGAGCGATGCAAGTCGCTCAGCTGCGGCGGTTGAACGGCGGAAGTGAGCACTGCAGACAGTTTCCGTGCCCTGGTCAGAAGGCCATCTAGGCCGGGATAGTGTGTTAAAAATTGCTGGACAACAAGGTTCAACACGTGAGCCATACAAGGCACGTGTGTCACCTTGCCCAGGCGAAGGGCCGCACCCAGGTTTGCAGCATTGTCGCACACGGCCTTACCAGGCTGCAGGTTGAGTGGAGACAACCATTTATTAAACTCGGACCGCAGAGCTGACCACAACTCCTCAGCTGTGTGACTCTTATTCCCAAGACATGTCAAGCTAAAGACCGCCTGATGCCGTTGCGCTCTGCTGCCAGCATAGTAATGAGGGGTGCGTGATTCCTTCTGCGCAGTGAGAACGCTGGTGGCCTGACCAGGCAGGCTTGGGGCGGAGGTGGAGGACCCAGATGAGGTGGAGGATGCAGAAGCAGTGGCGGAACTTGGACAGACAGAGGATTGACACACAAGTCGTGGGGACGGCAAGACTTGTGCAGCAGACCCTTCACCATCTATCACCATAGTTACCCAGTGCCCAGTCAGCGACATGTAACGTCCCTGTCCATGCTTACTGGTCCAAGTATCGGTGGTGAAATTCACCCGTTCACACACAGAGTTTCTCAAGGAAGCGGTGATATTGTGTGCGACATGCTGGTGTAGCGCGGGCACACCTTTCTTAGAGAAGTAGTGGCGACTAGGCATCTGGTACTGGGGCACAGCGACAGATATAAGGTCTCTAAAATCCTGTGTGTCCACTAGGCGGAAAGGCAGCATTTCTGTAGCCAACAGCTTACAGAGGGATAGAGTCAACCTCTTCGCTTTGTCATGGGTCGAAGGAAGTGGCCTTTTATTTGACCACATCTGAGGGACAGAGATCTGGCTGCTGTGTGTAGACGGTATTGAGTAGGGTGTCCCTGGAAAAATGCAGCTTTGGGAGGAAAGTGCAGGCGGAGACATGATGTTGCCTTCATCCAAAGTTGGTGCTATCGATGTCTGAGAGAGCTGTACACACTCACTTGTTTCCCCTTCCAAACCAACTGACGACCTACCAAGCAAACTGCCTGTTGCGGTTACAGTGATGGAAGTTGTGGGTGGAAAAACAGGTGTGACAGCTGTCCCCACAGTCCTAGAAGATGACGAGCGCGCGGATGCCCTGGAAGGGGCAGGCGGTGGATGGTTGGCTCCACTAGGCCGCATTGCAGCACGGTGAGCTTCCCACCAGGCCATATGATATTTATTCATGTGACGATTCATGGAAGAAGTTGTCAAACTGCTGAGGTTTTGACCTCTACTAAGATAACCATGGCAAATGTTACAGATCACATAATTTGGCCGATCTTTTTTTATGTCAAAAAAGGACCAGGCTAGGCAAGGCTTAGAGGCCATGCGACCTGTTGATCCACCCCGAATAATGCTCAGAGGCAGAGTGGTGGCTGAGGATGCAGTTGTAGACGTGCTACCAGTGCTCCGACTGTGTCCAGGAAGGCGCCAGGTTACTTCGACGTCGGTTGCATCCTCCTCCACCGCCTCTATTGACCTCCTCGAGTGTCTGACTGTGGGTTGACAGTAGGTGGGATCTAGAACTTCATCATCAATTGTTGTGTTTGCACTCCCCTCCCCCTCAGACCGAGTTTCTTCTTGCCCTGACCGAATATTTAGGTTGTCATCCCAATCGGGTATCTGCGTCTCATCTTCATCAGTATGTTCCTCATTGCCTATAACCACAGTTGTTGGAAAGGCAGCATTTTGGTAGCCAACAGTTTGCATTTTATGAAAGTCAACCTCCAAGCCATGTCATGCCCTTCTAAAAGCAATCAGGATAGCTGGACCAATTTACGGAGCTAAAGAGAAAAACTCATAAACATAAAACATAACTTTTAATTCATCAGAAGAATAAAAGTGAATTGAACATTCACAGGTGAGATTAAAAAACCAAGGTTGCCAATGGTTCAGTGATTCAGACCATATCAGGCTGGGGGTACACAAGGCCCCTAAGTACAAGTTATCTCAGCTCGGTTCAAAGGAAGGTGAGTTGAAAAACTCCTTCTAGCCCACCAACCCGCTGAGGCAACAGTCACACTAGTATACACACAGTTAATAACTACAATAAAGATCCCCTATAGATGCATGGGGAATTTCATCAGTGTGTCACAGGTAGTAAAATACTGGTACCTAAATAGGCCATACAAAGTCCCAAACCATATGGGAACGGTCTTACCAGGTCCAGGAAATTATCAGGCATATAATCAGGGTACCGGCTCCAGTGGGGGGCTGCCAATCAGCACATCAAAATCCCAAACGTGCCAGGAAACCCATATCAGGCATTAAAGATGGACGTTCCCACTCCCAACGTTTCACCAATAGATCATCAGAGGAGTCCAAGTGGGATATCAAAAAGGGCTGTTGCTAAGTGCCATCATATCGCAACAGTCCAAGGATGCCCAGGTCACTAAAGGATAAAAGAAAGCAAGGGATAAGCCCTGGAAACTACCTGCCAGGCCACCGTCATGCCCCTTGATTCAGAAACTCACCGCTCTGTGGCGTATATCCAGACCTATTTCAAATTGCCGCGCTCGGCACCCAGACGGACGCTCCATATATAGCCCGGCGCATGCGCAATAAGGTCCGAGAGTTATGACGCGCACTCCCAGAATGCCGCTGGACCGGAAGCGCCGCGTCACACTCAGCCGCGTCACCAGAAGAGACACGGCAACCACTGCCTGGTGTCGTCATATCCAGGTGGGTGGAACGCAAGCTACCGTCCCACAGTAATGCATATGGCGTAACCATAGCAATGTTGGCGTCATTAGTGATAGCCGCAAAACATAGTAAATAACGGGCATGGAGGTACAAGACCTCAAACATGCCTGGTATCAATCAGTATAGTCATTGGTCAGGCGTTTATATCAAAAAGGTCATAGGCAAATGTAGCCACCAGGAAGTTTATCAGGACACAAAAATGTATGCTGCTCATATCAAAATTGCTGGGGACACGATTATTAAAAAAGGGGGAACCCCAAAAAAAAAAAAAAAAAAATACCAACACAGCCCCATTGATGCTAGACCAAGCCAGCATCACAATACACTGAGGCATCATCCCAGGAGGTGATCAAAAAGGAGGGCGAAACCAGGGGGGGCCAGAAAACGTCGGCGGGACAAAGGTGGGGAAGTTAACTAAGGTGCATTCTATAGACTGTCCCTACCAAAAGCAGTATGTCCCTACCTAACATGTGGGGGTCGGCACCCTAAAAGTCCTGCGCTTGTGGTGCCCCCACTCGGGCGTCGACTAGCCCTCCTAGTATGTGACCTACTTCTAAGGTGCTCCTAAAAAAGGGGTAAAAGAAAGGGATTCATTTAATCCCGCCGGAGCCACGGTATCCAGGCTAAAGATCCAGAAGCATTCCTTCTGGAGGATGGCCTTATCCCAGTTACCACCACGTAGGGGAGGAGGAATTAGATCAATGCCCATTATTTTAAGGCTTCCCAAGTCACCATTATGAAAGTTGTTAAAATGTCTCGCCACCGGTGTGTCGTTTTTCTTAATGATGTCATTCTTGTGTTCCCCCACTCTGCGTCTCAATTCCCTAATGGTCTTACCCACGTACAATTTACCGCACCCACAGCTGACCCTGTAGACCACCCCTTTTGACTTACATGTTATGAGTGATCTCACGGAGAATGTTGTATTGCCCTTGGAGTTAGTGAATTCTTTCCCTTCCTCCACAAACCTGCAGTTTATACAGTCGTGGCATTTGAAACAACCCTTTGCACCACTCTTAGTCATTATTGGCCTATTTTCCTGAAAATGACTATGTACCAGTCTATCGCCTATAGACTTAGCCTTTCGATAAGTGATGGAAGGGTGGCTAGAAAGATGTTTGTCAACTGTGGGGTCCATGTGTAAAATAGGCCAATACTTGGACAGTATTCTCCGCAGGTCCATTGCACCATTGTTAAATGTTGTGATGAATCTAGAAACATCAGTGGTGGTCACATTACTAAGATTGGGATTTAATAGACTACCTCGGTCCAAATTGCGTGTTGATTTGTACGCCTCTTTAATCACCTCCTCCGGATATCCTCTCTCTCTCAGGCGTCCCTTCTAAAAGCATGTATAACACAGCGAGGGGACTCCAACCACAGTCTCCCTCGTTGCCACTAACTGGGCCACACACACCCCACTTGACTGGCATCGGTTGAGCCCCCTTTTGAAAAAGAAAAAGATGCTTTGCATGAAGCACTCTCAAAAATACGCGTGCCTTTCCCGTCCCCTGGCTGACCCAGGGGAAGAAAAGTCCTCTGAGAGCCATGACTTGTTCATCTTGGTTCTTTTAGAAACACAGCGAGGGGACTCCAACCACAGTCTCCCTCGTTGCCACTCACTGGGCCACACACACCCCACTTGACTGGCATCGGTTGAGCCCCCTTTTGAAAAAGAAAAAGATGCTTTGCATGAAGCACTCTCAAAAATACGCGTGCCTTTCCCGTCCCCTGGCTGACCCCGGGGAAGAAAAGTCCTCTGAGAGCCATGACTTGTTCATCTTGGTTCTTTTAGAAACACAGCGAGGGGACTCCAACCACAGTCTCCCTCGTTGCCACTCACTGGGCCACACACACCCCACTTGACTGGCATCGGTTGAGCCCCCTTTTGAAAAAGAAAAAGATGCTTTGCATGAAGCACTCTCAAAAATACGCGTGCCTTTCCCGTCCCCTGGCTGACCCCGGGGAAGAAAAGTCCTCTGAGAGCCATGACTTGTTCATCTTGGTTCTTTTAGAAACACAGCGAGGGGACTCCAACCACAGTCTCCCTCGTTGCCACTAACTGGGCCACACACACCCCACTTGACTGGCATCGGTTGAGCCCCCTTTTGAAAAAGAAAAAGATGCTTTGCATGAAGCACTCTCAAAAATACGCGTGCCTTTCCCGTCCCCTGGCTGACCCAGGGGAAGAAAAGTCCTCTGAGAGCCATGACTTGTTCATCTTGGTTCTTTTAGA